>NW_011358799.1:394615-443265 GCF_000735185.1 Notothenia coriiceps | reverse complement strand
CTTAAGGGACAACTTGAATGCTTTTTTTCTTTTTTTTCTCTTAATGCATTGCATAAAGATCGGATCGGGAAAAATCGGTATCGGCAAATTGTCAAAATCAAATGATCGGAGCAAAAAAAGGTGATCGGGACATCCCTAATTGTTATGCCCAAGTATACTATTATGTTATTTACTTGCTATTGCAGGATGCTAAAGAACTATGAAAACAGCAGAATCTGTCTTTCAAACTTTTCCCATCTTATAGTCTATCTTCACACAAACAGTGCAAAGACTAAAACAGCTCAAACACATTACCACGAGTTTCATCAACTCAAACACTGCTACAGCCCAGTGCTTGAAATTCCAAACTTTTTGCAGGGCTTCACTTCTGTGTGCCTCCCCTCCCCCACCACCCTGGCTCAAACATTGTACTGGCCATGACTGCTCCCTCTGAACTGCTCTTTACACCACTGCCCCTCCACCCCCCCAACCCACTTGGTTGTCAACCTTGCTATTTATGTGCTTGTTTGCCAACACTAAAAGCAAAGCCTGGCCGATTCCCTCCCATTCATACTCCCGACTGTACTGCATTTTCACACAGCTAGGGTCTACATCCCATCATCGGTCCTCTTTGCGAGTTTTGGGCTGGAAGTTAAGGCCTGCGAAGGGGCTGGCTGCTTTGGATAAAAGGAGCCTGTGTTTCCCAGCCCTGCCTCCCTGCCCAGAAACCACAAGGCTGAGCTTTCTCCTGTGCTTGCTGTGGGAGGGGCCTCTGTGGACAAGAGCCCTGCAGAGAGCAAATGTCTGCTGGGATGACTGAGTGGGGTACCTGCAGCAGGACCAAAGATCAAAGAACTCTGATCTGATATGTCTGCTGCAGCTCCATATTACAGACAATATATGACCATAAATGCACGTATTCAGATCACAGCATATGTAAATACGGTTCAACATTATCATGAGAGGAATTTTGTGATGCGCAATAGGTTCAAAAGTAAAGAGCATGACAAAGAGCCAGAACAAAGTGTTCTATTATCAAAGCTTAATCATCGCCTTAACATTTGAACTGCAAATGCAATACTGACGTTAACAGAATTCCTTCATACGCACAGCAAACAATAAATATTCTTGATTTTAACAGATGTTTATAATAACTTAAATTTGGATCATGATTATATAATACGATCTGCTTCACATCTGATGTGAGAGCATGAAGACAATCAAACAAGAGGGGTGTGATTATGTAGATAAAACACTAGAGTAAAAAGGAAATCAAGAAGTATATCCTAAATCAAGCATTTATCTCCCCTTGAAAACCCTGACAACACATTTTTGACACTGCCGTATTTGTGCACAATATATACAGTAGTTAGAGTGGCAGGTATTGGCAGATGATAACATCTTTATATAAATGTATAAAGGCAGCAGGGCAATACAACTGCCACAATGAAGGGAGGCAGTTGCTTTAAGGCCAAAACTATTTCAAGCATTTAACACTCCAATTTTGTATCTATTTTTACATACAGCATGAATGAGGAAAAATAACAATGTAGGAAAAGTTATGGTTCTTCATTTTTCTTCTTTTTTTTAAGTCACATTTACTTAAAATAAATGATATAGCACACAGGGAGATGTTTAAGTGAAAATGAAACAGATCATGTAGTGGATGTACATCTCTGCAGCCACTGTGTGCATAGACATCAACACGTTACTCACATCAGCCCACAACTCATATGAATGAACAGCAACATTAGGCAATGTTGGGCAGGGGTGGTGAACAACAGAGCTTCTCAGAGGCCATCTTGTTCTTGACAAAGTGCAGTCTGCTTGACAACAGGATTGCCGTCATTCCCCCTTTGCAGCCATGTATTTCTGTCGCCTCATATCAACAGCATATCCATAGCTCACTTTGACCAGGCCCAGTTTAGTTATCAAATATAAAACAAAATGTCTACATAAAACTGAACAAAAACATATTTCCTCTTGACTGATCAAAGGATCCAAATAAACTCGTGTCTGTCATATTCTATTAGCTTAAGACTGTGGGACAACATATGGTGCATAAGATTATGAAATGTCTGTCTCAGCAGTGCCCCCTAACTACATCTGCCAGAAGCCTTACTGTTGTGCCTACACAAGGATTAATGACATAGTATTGACAATACAATACCCTTAACTATTCTTACAAAATTAGCCCACAAGCCATTGCCTTGGGTGTCTATTTTTTGCGGAGACTCCCCTGTGATATCCCCCCCCCCCACTCCACATGCACAGAAAGAACAGGAAACTTGCTATGATATGGTGGCTTCCTTATTGCTTCCTATTTGCCTTCTGAATGACTCCAGCGTAACTGGCCTAGTCAACACGGGAAAGCACTTTACAATGTAGATATGAAAATGTGCTCAAACTAAAACAAAAAGCCAGTCAGAAAAATACACTTCTCTGTAGAGTGATTACGAGGACAACGCTATCGACCTTGGCTACAGATTCACCTGTGATAAATTGTAGCTATGTAAGCTAAGTACCTAGCACTGTATGCTTCTGTATTGCTTTGAAATGTATACAAATGATTGAGTTGCTGTGGTTACAGAGCAAGAAAAATCACATTTTGGAAATGCTGACCTGTCTGCCACAACATTTGTCATTGTGAGGCTTCTCCAGCACTGAGGAATAGACAGGTTGATGATTCAAAATGAATGTTTCCATTGAACAGAGACTGAACATGTTCAAGCCTTGGCCGTGGATGGCCATGTGTTTTTACCACCTTGTTGGCTAAGGAACAGAAAGTACTAAACTACTACTACTACTACTACTACTACTACTACTACTACTACTTGGACCATGAGCCGAAATCAGAGCCAATAAACAAAAAAAGGCCTCTGGTGAGATGCACCAAGTTACCCGAATAGGAAGTGTTAAGAAGGAAGGGATTTCCGCACCAAAGCCATGTGGCAGATGTCACCAAGCCACACGCACCCAGGCTAGCCCAGCAGGACGATAAGGTCAGATCAGAAGTAACCTGCTGTGTTAACAAACTGCAGACTTATCACTGTGTAAATAAAAGAGCATGAAAGAAACCTAATAAGACTGTACAACTGTTGGAGAAACTTACGTCAATGTCAAAGAACTCCTGGGAGTCGTCCAGCCCCTGCACCCGGATTTGTAGTCCTCGCCCATGGCTTTTGCTCCCACTGAGCATGTTCCCACTGAGGCTTTGGCCAGGCTCCAAGGTGCTGATACCAGCATTGAACTGGGCTCCCAGCCTTATGCCTGGGGTCTGCAGGGCCCGGTATGAACCCTCAATGTCCCCCATTACTGCTCAGAGCAGCTCTCTCAGTCCTACAAATACAGAGAAGACAGAAATTATTATTAAGGTTTGGAAAAAATAACGAACACTTTGTAGTGAGTGAACTTTGTGGAGGGTAAATCTGTCTGAGTGTTGTAAGCTGACTTCGGTTGATGACTGGTTTTATCCCAAAAAAGTAGTGTGGCTGTCTGAAGCTGTTTGTACATATGTCAGGCTCATTCCTGATACGTTTAACCAGCAGGGGAAGAAGTATTCAGATGCTTTACTTGAGTAAAAGTACCAATACACTGTCAAAATACTTCATCATAAGTAAAAGTCCTGCATTCATAATCTTACTTAAGTAACAGTACAAAAGTGTTCAGACAAATGTACTTAAAGCATAAAAAGGTAATAGTGCAGAGCAATTGCCTAATGTGTGTATATAATTATATGACATTTCTAGATACTTTTGTTGAATCAAGTAGCATTTTACTGTTGTAGACACAAAGCTCTGAAGGACTTTTTGTAAAATATTTAAATAATTTAACTCTACTCGTTTCATTTTTAGAGATGCAGTTTGTTAAAAAAAGTTAAAGCCATTCAATAAATGTAATGGAGTAAAATGACATTAGTTTACTTTTAAATGTAATGGAGTATAAGTATAAAGTGCTTAAAATGGAAATACTCAAGTAAAGTAAAAGTAGGCCTCCCTCAAAATTGTACTTAACTACAGTATGCGTAAATCAATGTATTTAGAAGAAGAAGAAGAAGAAGAAGAACCTTATTACTTCCCATCTCTGCGTGTAACACACAGAAACTGACATATCTCAGACATAGATAACATACAGATGTCCTCCATACAGCCAGAGTGTAGGTGGAAACCTGCTAAAAGATAGTTTACGATCTGAAAGCACTAAAAGAAAGGACGACGGAACGAGTGCGAGTTGTTAGGCGGTGCATGAGGCCAAAATCGGCCAGCAAGACTCAAATGTTACACATACCAACATGTTAAAGCGGGATACCATTACGTTAACGAAACACATATAACTCAAAACAGGTTTTAGGTAAGGTTTATTTTACTTTCGGTGAAATGGAGCTCAGTGGAAACTAACGTTAGTTTACCGACGAAAGCGGCAGTAAGCATTAAAATATCGTTGCCGAGTTCTTGTCTCCGAAAAAGTCGTCACACAGCAGTATCTTAATGTGATAGTATGCCAATAAAGACGCATTAGACTTACCGTTTTGCCCGTGTCGAAAGAATTTTGTTAAAAGTTTGCTAGACTGAAAAGGACATTATCCCCGTCAATGGTTGTCGTCGTCCAACCGAGTGCGTTCACAGACTGCTCTGTCATTGGCTAAAGCAGTCCCCCTCGTTCTGCCATTGGTCCAAATGTGGCGGAGGATTGTAGGCTGAGAGCGGAGATTTACCTTACTTTACTTTAAATAGCCTGGATGGATGGACAGCAGTGTGGACAAAATAACAGGTTGTGGACTTTTAAAAAAGGCTTCGTAGCAAGTTTAAAAAGTGTATGGTCTCGTGGCTTAATCTGTAGGCTGATGGTTGTTACTCACCCTGAGGAAATAAAACGATCTGATCAATGTAATCTGAGTTGACTCACAAAGCTAAACATTAAGTTTGGGCTAAAGCATGACCCGAGATACATATTATGTTTATTGTGTATATGTGTAATAATAATATAATATGTTTTTTTTTTCTGTACCCTCCATTTAGTCACAAGTCACATTAAGTAACTGTGTGTGTGTGTGTGTGTGTGTGTGTGTGTGTGTGTGTGTGTGTGTGTGTGTGTGTGTGTATGCATGCGTGCGTGCGTGCGTGCGTGCGCGTCACTCACGAGACGATCCCACTCCCAAGTATGCGTCGCTAAACGCTTCAGAGTTTAAAGTTAAATCCATGAATCATTTGTAGTTTGCACTGCAGTTTGTTTTGTAAACAAGTCGGACTGATTGAATAGGACCAGAAAAGAAAAGAGTCTGACACTGTAATGGAGCTCCCCCTACTGTTCCCTCTAAATAAAGAACTAAGTTGCATTGTAGACTCCTTCATATTAGATGACATCCTTACAAAAAACAACTATAATGGACTTTAAATGTTAACCTACATACATATTTCTTTCAGTCAGAAATTACTCTACAAGAACAAAACAAAAAATTGGTAGACAAAAATATAAAACAGCCTAGAAGTTATACAACGTTGGGAAAAGGAGAACAAGTAAATAATAACAATAATTAACACATTGATAATAATAAAATATATGTCAAAAGAATAACTTTATATATGGGAGGATATACTATACTAAAAAATGTGGATCTTTTATGTCATCTTTTATGTATATGATTTTATCCTTTTTATCAAACTATAAAAATTACATTTCACCTTCTTGTTTACAGGTGACAAAATGACATTTTCAGATTACATGCAGAAATATAATAATATAGTAATTGAAAGAAAGCAATGCAACAAAACAGAACATGTTAGAACGTATTCAAGATAGATATATAGAAAGATATACTAATAATCAATAAACACATTGGGAGCAGCTGCAACAGGCTGCCACCTAGCACGGCACAATCTGGCATATCATTATATACTGTAGGGCCGAAACATCCTTTGTTCCCCATTTTCTATTACTCTTTACTTTTTTTTCAAGGTCAATTGATTATGTATATAAAAGGTCTATAACATTTCAGAAATAAAGTGAGACATTTTCATCAAAGATTAGCTAAATCTGATAGATGCCAGTTGATCATGATGCTCACCTAAAACCTAATTATTTTTTGAAATTTTGTTTTTGAAGTAACTAATGTTTCATGGTTGGCATTCTGTCTGCACTTTGTTGCTTCCGTTTGATATGTGCCTATTCTCTGGTTGATTTCCCCCTTTTTTCACTCAGGTCCAGTAGTACAGGCTGACAGCTCACACACTGCTGTGGGTTCATCACAAGATAGGTGGACACAGTAAAGTCTGTTGTGAGGTGGGAAACACCAAGAGTGTTTTTCACCACATAGTATCTCCCTTTTCCATGTCTTTGTGTCTCTGCATTCTGTGTCTTGGTTGTCTTTCTGTGTCTGCTTTTTAGTAATTGTATCTTTGTGGTCATTTTGAATGCTTTCCTGGTTAATACCTACGTGTCTCTTCGACTGACATTTTGCAGGGGAAGGCCAGGGGGCCCTGACACTTTGGACTCCTGGGACTGTGCCTGGTAGGCCTGTTCAATAATCCGCCCATGTATTCACCTTTGTAGAAGTGACTTAGAAAACGCTTTTGTTGGCAATGGACACAATAACAATAATGTCATAATAGCATTTTCACAAAATAGGTTTGTTCTTAGTAAGGACCTGATAATGTAGCCTTTCTGAACTGTTGGGGAAATACATGTATTTCTACACATGTGTTTGTCTTCAAATAACATTGTTTGGAATTTGCACATGGCTTTCTTAGATTTACAGAAAACAACATTGTTAGCTTGGATTACTAATCTTAAAATAGATTGCAGTGGAGAATGTTTGTCTTTTGACTCATTATGTGTTTCAACCCACTAACGCCAGAAAATACTTTTGAAATCATCCCATAATGAAATGTGTGATCAATTATAAGCTGAAACTTGCCATCTTGCCTTTTTTGTGTATGAATACTCTCGTCTATATGTGATTTTAACTAAGGTGGGATGTAGAAGGTCCACATCTACTTTAGTACAATATTGATTTCCCTTTAATTTGATGGTACATTATACTTCCATAGAAGTAGTAGATGAGTATATGAGGGAAAAATACTTTACTATATTACATTTATCTGACAGCTGTAAATGATAGTTACATATTTTCACATCAAGATTTCATACATTAATAATAATATAGTATATATTAATATAGTATATAGAAGTAATATATATATATATATGGATCAATCCAACAGTATATACAATTGTTTACAAACGAAATTCTAACTTGACAACTAAACTAACTAAATCCTTTTAATTGAGTCATTTTGCATACTGTGTACTTTAGATACAGTAGAAGAGAAATTATTGTAAATGTACGTATAAATGTAAATATGTAAGTAGGAATAACTTGCAGAAATGATATAAAGGATCATCATTAATCAGCAGTAAGTAGGGGTGGGAATTAATAAGCATTTGCTTCCTCCTGCTCCCTTTGGACACATATGATTTATTATTATTATTAATATGAACATTTTTGTTGAATATATAAATATCATTATGAATATTTTTGTTGAATATACAAATATTATTATGAATATTTGTGTTGAATATATAAATATTATTACTATTTTTTGTTGAATATATAAATATTATTATGAATATTGATAAATACTGTGTATTGCTAAACAATACGGTATTTCTGTTTTCACATTTGTTTTTCATATTGGAATACTACTTTCCAACACTGATCTCATTTAGACCAACAATTTGGCAATACACCAATTAACCACATGTTATCTTGCTCTATGTTAAACGTAATCTAATGCAAGTAGTGGCAGAAGTTGTCCAAGAGTCGGCCGAGCGGGGCTCGAAAGCGAAGAAGAAGCTTTTTGTTGTAATCGGAACTCCGCTTGACGTGACGTGCGGAGGATATGATTGGTGGGCGGCTCTGGTATATATCCGTCAGGCTTCAATGCCCACCTTCTCTGCCAGTGGAATTTCATCTCCAGGCTTCTGGCACCCGTTCAGGGCAGACGAGAAGCATACAAACTAAGTAAGGTAATCCAGTTTTCTACTGAATATGACTGCACAATGCCGCTTACATATGACCTCTACGCGTCTTCTACATAGCGCGTACTGGCTACTTGTCGGAGAGCCAGTTTGTTGGTAAACCTGGAGCGTTTACAGTATGCTTCTGGGCATGACTGCCGTGATCATTTCTCCCTGCTCAGACCTGTATGCCCTACGTGGACTTAGCGAGCTAGTAGGATGCCAGACTGTAAGCAACCGGAGGCTCGCTAGCAGATGCTACAGTTTCAACTTGTACGCTTTTTACGCGCTCGTGTTAACGCTAGCTCATTAATACTTAAAATGATAGCGAGCTCCACGGGTTTGGAGTGTGGCCATTTAATTTCAATGGTTTTATCCTCCAAACCACCGATAGCCTAAGTCATTATATGCTGGCTACAGGCACGCTTGAAGTGTGGTGTGCAGGGGCTTTTTGGTGCGCGCAAGCTACATGTTAGGCCGAGGAGCTACGTGCACAGTCGCGCACAACACCACAGTTCAAGAGTTTTAGAAGTTTGCTAACTACCGAAGCTTTAGCTTGGGGTTTGAGCAAGTATTCCATGGCTACAGTGATTGTGTTAGCTGATTATCTCAATTCAACCAAACAGGCACACGCTTTCGCTAAACATTTGGCGTTAACATTACTGTCCCTTTTGGTCTCGATTTCAGTCCCATTATTATGGTTGTCAACGTAGGCCGACATGAGCGGCAGGCTAGCGTCCCACTCTGATGTGTCCTGGCACTGTCGGCTAGTTAATTTGATATCGTTTTGGCTAGCCACTCACACAAACGCAGGCTACTTAAATCCCTTAAATCTTGGGATTTTGGTGTAACGTTAGAGAGGCTCGCAAGGTTGTCATACTGCAGCTAACGTTAATGCAAAATGTAAATAGCTAGCGAGGCCACGTCAGCGTAACTTGAGCAGCGCTCATTACGATGAATGACGCTCGGAGAGATCGATAATGTAAAGCAATGTTCTAATTAAGGACGTTGTTTGATAGCTTTAAAAGTGCTATTGGGTTGCTTCCATGAGTTTGGAGCTCGTGAGCCATTATATGTCAGCGTTGAAACGCAAAAACTGCAGTAATGCCACATAGTACATTCAAGCAAACAGCCTGCTGATCACCTGTGTAATGTCACCGCGTGTCCTTCTTTTAAGCCATGGAGGGTTATCTGTCTAAGCATTTACTGCTGCTCTAAAAAAAAGAAAAAGCTTTCCCGTGGTTTTCACATAAGTACGTTGACTTTAATAACGCTAACAGGCCCATATCGTTACTGCCCATCACCTAGTGCCACCAAATCAGTAAGAGCTAGTACGTTGGCAACCTTTTGTGCGCAACTCCTGCGATATTGTTTACTGCACCAAAAAGGGACGCCTTACAAACATGGAAGCGTGGGCACAATTCAGCTCTGTAATTTTAAACCCCCATGTTTTACTTCATGTGGCAGTGGAGAATGGCCCATTCCATGGCATTTATGGTTATCCCACAGCAGCTTCATTATTGCCAGTCTGGTCTCGCTGTTTTTGACAGTGAGTGGCCCATTATAGGCAGCCAGATGCTTTCCAAGGAGAGGGGGAGATCCAATGGCACCGTAATACTGTTCACTGGAGTTCAAGTAATGCAGCTTCTTGGCCTTCAACTTTATCTGAAATTCTTCTCAATTGCTGCGATGGTTTGCAGTTTTATGAGATGGCATTAATTCCTACTACTCGATCTTCCCAATTAAGCTGCTACTAATCATCTAAATATATAACATAAGTTATACCCCTAGGCAACAGCTGCTTCTAATTTCCTCGCTCCTGAAAAGTTGAATTGGATGGTTTTTATTTAATTACTGATTGAGCTGTTAAAATGAATATAAACATTATTAGTTTAATTTAAGGTTACATGATGAAAGGGGCTAATCAGCGTAAGCAATATTAGCACAACACATCATACAGATATTTTTTAAAGGTCTCGCCACTGTCTTGGCCCCCAATTTCCACTGATCTAAAATTTCCATGGTTGAGGCTACTAAATAGATTCTAAACATTGTTCATATGTCCAAACTCACATTGGTTTCTCATCCCAGCATCTCTGTAATAGTATGTGTATTCCACTTTCTGTCCCTACCACGGCTTGTTGGAGGGCCCTGGCCCCCTCGCCTGTTGAGCCCAGGTGCTCTGATTGGATCAGCTCGCCCACGTCTGTTCTGAGGAGTCCTAGCCACCGTNGGGCCTTCGGTTCGGTACACGAGTGTACCGAACGAATATAACGTTAAACGTAAAAAATTGAGAACGCAGCACCTGAGATTACTTCCAAAAAGTTGTTCACGTTCTCAATTTTTTACGTTTAACGTTATATTCGTTCGGTACACTCGTGTACCGAACCGAAGGCCCCGTACCGAATAATTTCGGGTACGTGTACCGTTACACCCCTAGTAAACATACTCGGTTACAAGTAAAAGTCCTGCATTTAAAATCTGTTTTTCTGTAAAAGTCATGCGGCTCCATGTCAGTCTTGTATTTTTCAATAATTTCCATATAATGTGAGCCAATCAATGCGGAATTGTAGTAATTCCAGTGGCATAGAGAACACGGGTGCGTTGTTTGACCTCACAAAGCATCATAGTTATTGCCATGTTAAGTGCAGAACTTTAAACTGGCATTAATTCATCTTAGTTCCACCATCGCACGGTGAGTCAACTAAATACCACAGCAGAAGCAAGAGAATAATCTCAGTGTGAGACACACTTCTCCCTGTACACCTGCTGCAAAAAAGACCCCTTACTGTAAACATGATCAAATGATTGATGGATTTCTTTTGTTTTCATTGTCGTTTTTTTAATTTCCAGTAACGACCACAGCAGGAAACGGCCTCTGATCGTGTTTGATGGCACTTCCTCTCACTCTGGCCCGCTGAAAGTAAAGAAACCAGAGGGAACCGCCGTGTCACTGGGAGTCTCTGACAGGTTAAAACCTCCTCCTGCTCTGAACCTGTCCAACCCCATCCGCAAGATATCAATAAACACATCCTCCTCTTCCTCTTCATCATCCAGTCTTTGTAGCACTGACACAGCACATCTCAAACGCGAGGCAAACAGCAAGGTAGGAACCTTTAGTTCAGTCATTTCATGCAGAGTTACTGTTTTTACTTTCACAAAATAGGCAATTTTTGATATGCAATATATTGAAAAGACAATATAGTATGTATAAATGAACATAAACGTAGACCCATAAAATAGCAACACGAAAAACACAATTATATTCTTAAAGTTGCAACGAATTGACAAATGAGATCAAATCATTGGGCCAGAAACTGTAAGAAATAAAGTAATTGAAGCTCAAGACTTAATTGCAGTCCATGCTAAGAAAATAATGTGCACATTATTTTAAGGCAGATGCTATTTACAGCCACGTAGCTAACAATGCTATTGTTGGGTGTTGGCTGGGTGTAAATAGCTGCCGTGTGTCCATTTCCCCCCGGGTGCAAATAGACGCTCCGTTTTTTTTAATCTATATATGTAATTGATATTGTATACTATTGGATAGTAACCCATTGATCGATGTTATATTGATGTTTTGTCATTGCTTTTTGTAATGCCAGTTGTCGAATCTTCAATCTCTTCAGGATGAAATGCATTCTCCAGAATCGAAGAAAAAGATCAACCATGTGACGTGGCCCTGACCTCTGACCCCTGTTACCACAGACCTGATGGGAGCTCACACTCTGAAGGACAGACCGCTCTGCTCCCAACAAATGCTGTGGTCCAGTATCTGTGCTCTCCCATCACAGTCATCCCACTAATCACAAAAGAATTCCTCTATGCCCTTCATGTGTCACAGCCTTCAGTCCTGAGAGCTGACAGGTAGGCCGGTGCTCTGAAGACCCTCCAGCTTCTGATGTCAAACGTTTCCTTGTTGCTTTCCACAACCTCAAGTGCTCTTACCATCCGTTATCAGCAACTCTCATCAAGTCCATCAATTGAAGACCTTCTAGAGGACAAAACAAGTAACATGACTTTTGTTTTCTGAAATAACATTCATGGAAGTTATAATTGTTGTTATTTAGTTTTGGTTTTGATCAGAAAGCTTCCAGTACTGCTTTGAAAGGGGTACACGTGAGTGTGTAATGAGTTGAATTTAATCACCACAACTATTTAGAAATGTTTGCTTGCACCAGTTATCATTGTTATTGAGAAAAAAAGGTGCAAACCATCTGATGCAGCGATGGTGCTCTTGCAAAATACAAGATAACAGAAGAGAGAATTGATATCCTATGAATGACATATAACAGGCACACAGTCCACATCCGGCAAGTTAAACTATAATGTTGTTGTTGTGCTGTCGCAAAGACTACTGGATTGCTTTCCGTATCCTACTACTATCGACACATTTAGGTCTCCCTTGAAAAAGAGATTGTTGATCTCAATGGGATTTTCACCTGGTTAAATAAAGGCCACAAACAAACAAACAATTTAGCAACTTATGAAGACCATTAGGTAGAAACCAAGACCTATATTCCAATATGTTCTGTTTTTAATTAACTCCCAATGCTGCTTGGAGTAATCGAAGTGCACGTACTTCTGCCAACAGCCTAACAACCAATATGCAGATCAGTGTTTGCCGTCATCCTAAGCTAGTGCTAGATAGTAAAAGAGGGCTTCTCTGCATTTAGTTTTACCCGGTAACTTTGGTTGTTTCACCGTCAACTTCTACACTACTGCGGATAGTAACTGCAAACATCTACCATTGGTACTATTTGGTAACTGGAGTTAGCAAACGATAGAATATGTGGTGCTATCCTTTTACTGTTCTTTGACCAATAGTTGAAGATCTTTGTTTTAGCTGTAAATTGGCCTTTATTTTGATTGGATGGCACTTGGTGGCAGACAGAAAGGGCTTTTAGAAGAATCTAAATATCTAAACACTGATGGAGTCATCACTCTATACAAATTCAATTGTGGAATTAACATTTACTTATCATTATGGTGATAAGGGAAAGCAAAAACATGTGTGTTGCCATCTTAACTGGAACTGGGGGAATAAACAGATAATGTGGGACACTTCAGAAGGTGTGTGTGATCAGGTACTAAATGTATTTCTTCTCAATGAGCGCCTCTCCAACCATGTTTGGCTTTATTTAAATCTCAGTGCTGTAATACAAGATGTTCAGGGTTTTGACTCTAGTGTGATATTGTACATATGTTGCACTTAACATCTGAGGTACAATAATTTTCTAATCGTCTCGATAGTAATCCGCTGCTAAGAAATGTTCACATGTTTCAATATCATGTTTTAATAATTCAACAAAAGAAAGGAATATGGATTCAAGCAGCAATATTGTCTTTTTGAAGTATATTTATTTAGAATTGTAGATACAAGAGTCACACAGCATTTTTAGTCCATCGTCAAAAAGTGTCATGTTTGTACTAACGGTTTTTAAAATAAATGTCTCGATACAATGAATATTTTCTTGATTCTAATAATAGAAAATCTGCAGCTTTGTGACTCATGTCTGATATGCCGGTATGATAACATATACAGTACTTACCTTACTCTTAAACTAACCTTGTGGTAAAGAATATTAAATTCCTTTTAAGACGTCTAAGACTCGCCAATCTTGCATAGGTTTTGTATTAAAAGAGTTGCTTAAATAAACCCTTTTTTGTGTGAAATACATGTGATTTCGTGCACTGCTGCAGTAATCAGAGTAAAGACACACTTTAATATATTTAATTGGTAAAAGCACAACTCATTCACATCAAGCTAGTCCATGCACAAAGCAATAATTATTATTAACACATCAAAGCGGATAGGCTATATAATCATCGTAGATTCATTTCAAAATGCTTTATTCAGTGTCTATCTGCAAACTGGTTGCTGTTTCATATTCAATAAGCAAAGGTCTTCACATTAATGCCAACACTTTATTTGTGATAACTTTTCTTAAAGAGTTAACATTTAACATAAATAAACTTTCTAAATCCAAATAAGGCTGTTAGTAGTTTGTACTTTGTGGCATGTAACAATCCATAGTAATGCTAGGTTTTAAAGATGCTATGCACTGTGCTCTGATATAGGTATATATTGTATCTGTCATTCCTCTATCCTCTACCACCAGTTGGATGTGCTCCTCTCCTTCAGACTGATTTAGATGTCCTTGCCGCACTCTGGGCACAGGATGTCATCTCGCTCGGTGAGGAAGCCACGGCCAACCAGAGACACGGAGCACTTCTTACAGTTGAAGCAGTCGTTGTGCCACTGGCGCTCCTCGAAGGAAATGTACTTGCTGCCTCCGAGGCCTGAAAGGATAGGAACAAATCCAAACATTTAAGCATTTCATAAAACACTGCTTTTTCGATTCAAGTACACCCATGCATAATGAATTAAATTGTGCTTACCGCTAATGGGGGTGGTGCAGGAGGCACACTTCTTGGCATAGAGGTTGCAGAAGCAGTTGAGACAATAAGCGAAGTCATCCCTGGAGGTAAACCTCTGGCCAGACAGCTGCTGCTTGCAGCTGGTGCACAGGAAGCAGTCCTTGTGCCAGGGCTGGTCACGGTAGGTCACACCGCCAGTGGTGATCGGCTGATGAGAGGGAACAAGCGTGTCATATTGTTACACATACAAGTGGAATCATTGCTCCTTGAGTTTAGATGGAGAATTGAGTACTTTGTTCATACCTTCTTGCAGTGAACACATTGCATGGCGAACTGCTTCTCGTAGCAGGGCACACAGAAGTTACTGTTGTCCTTAGGGATGAAGCTCTTGGTGCCAATGGGCTGCTGGCATCTCTGGCAGGTGAAACAGGTCTCATGCCAGCTGTTCCCCTTGTGCTCCATCTTCCTGGAGCCTTCAGAGAAACACAACAGTAAATGAATGGAAGGAGTTAGTGAAAGGATGCAAAGACAACCAAAAGAAAGCATCAGAAACTTAGCCTAAAACAATGGGGACGGTATATTCCCATGGTGCTCAGACAGACATGTGTCCTGACTGATTGTGTTGTGGCAAATCAACTCTCACAACAGGAAAGAATGAAACAGAGAGGAATCAATAAAACACAAACAAATAGTTGAGATTAATCATTATTATTTAGTTGCGCACCACCAAACAACAATGGGGAAACATTACCTGCTCTCAAGCAATCATACAGCAATGCTCCCACGAATACAAGAAACACAGGGCAGGTATACATTTTCTAAATGACACACGAACACGTTCCCTAAACATGTTTAACACACACACACATTGTCAGTTCTCCTAAACTTTGACATGTTCCACATATCAAAAGGTCATCATCTCATGACGTCTTTAGGAGTCTTGCAGGATATGAATTATCCAATTAACAAAGACTGTTTGCACATGAACGCACATACATTTCATCCTTACATTAACTAACGCTTAACTGTATTATATCTAAATGTAGCCTCTTTGCATTTCCTCTGAGCTTGGCATCAGCTCACTTAATGTAATAATTAGCAAATAGACGATTCTCTAGAAACTGTAATTCAATAACATACCTAGTTACTATGAGTAGGTCCAAGACTAATATAACAATTGCTCTGCACATCTCACTAACAAAGTTACACTAATTTGTTACATATAGGTCAAACATAACAGAAACATTTAGGAGCCTTTAGATTTAAGGCGGTCATGTGCAAAGCATTCACAGACTGTTCTCTTTCTGACGCTCAAAGATACACCGTGACTGTTTTTGCTCTATAGCTCAGTTGTTTAGTTGATCCACAAACATTTCCCAACCCTCTGGTGGAATCAGTTTTTTCCTAAAAGGCTGAAATATGTGTTTGTGAAGGTTTGTGTTGAGGCCAATTGGCTAAATCAGTTTGTGGTGCTGAGATAATAAGGGGCATATCATCTAGTCATACCATGGCCAATCTGTTGTACATTAAAGCATCATTGCATCAGCATTGATCATTTTTCATTTGCAACCTACAATTAAGACCCGCCCCCTTTTTATAACTCTTGAACCCTTTGTTGTGGTCTCCCTAGATCAGTGCTTCTCAAAGTTGGGGGCGCGCAGAGGCATGCCAGGGGGAGGGGGGAGAACCACTGCCCTAGATGCATGTGTCTAGTCGTTGCACAATTTTGAGTTTGTGCTTGTTTCATATCAGAAATTGGATTTTCCTACGTGTTGCGTCTACTACCTGTGGTTAAACTTTAATATGTGGCACTTTTTCTGTCTTCCTACCTGGCATGATGGTTTTCTTGCAATGGTGGCACTTGGAGGAATATTCATTGGAGTAGCACTCGGTGCACAGGAGCTTTTCATCCTTGGTGGAGAAGGGCTTATCCACCAGCGAGCGCTTGCACTGGAAGCACATGAAACACTCCTCGTGCCAGTGGCGGTCCTTGTACGACAGATCCTGAGAGAACATCAGACAGATAGTTAGAAAGAGCCTGCTTTGATGGTTTTAAGGACAGAATTAAACAGAAAGCGCGTGTTGTTGTGGCTCGTATATAAAGTGTATTTTGTGACATCTCTTACCCTGGTGTTGCAGCCAATGGGCTTCTTGCACTCCTCGCAGGTGTTGGAGTAAAGGCTCTCGTAACATTTCACACAGTAAGGATTCTCCTCTCTCAGAACATACTTCTTCCCAAACAGGGATTCCTTGCAGTAGTGGCAGTCGTAGCGCTCGGTCATTTTGAACCGGAGTCACTCACCTGAGAGAGAGGAACACACAAAGCAACAGACACTGAGAGGAGAGGAAGTATTCAGTCAAAAAGCATGTGACCCATCTGGTTCATTCAGCATTTGGAACAGCTTCAGTGAGATCATTTCCACAGCCTATTCTCCAAACAACATTAAGGTTTTCAGAAAGTTTTACGATTTGCCGATTCCCTTTAAATACATAATTGCAGTGGCACTTACACTCAGCAAAAAGCAATTTGTCGTACATCGTGAATTTCAGATTTTCCAAGACTACTAGTTTCGTTCCTTCCATTTTCCTCCCTTATGTCTCTAAGCCGTCTTTCATTTTCTTCTCGTTGTCAGAACGAGAAGGTGACAGATGAGGAGGGTATAAATAACCCCTATCAGGCCTGCTTAGAGACAGTCAACTTTGGCCCCCTTTGCATACCGCCGCTCACCATGCTGTTGTACACTGACCCATCACCTCACGTCCAGCTGTCAACACCAGATCACTGTGTCCCTTGTCATCATGCAGTGTGTACGTGAGTGTGTGTGTGTGTGTGTGTGTGTGTGTGTGTGTGTGTGTGTGTGTGTGTGTGTGTGTGTGTGTGTGTGTGTGTGCAGTATACATGGGTTTGAATGGCACTTGTAATAACGGCTACTCTCAATCTGCAGCTGTTTGCGGGCGGCATGTTAAGCCCCCTGGTTATCCCACCTGTGTCTAAATTCTCTTACTATCTGTGGACTGAGGATAGTGTAAGCTATATATTTGAGTGTGTATGCAGTATGAGCGGTAGAGAGAAGAAACAAGCAGTCCAGTAAAGCTGTACATGCAACCCAAAGCATTTAGAAGATATTAAACGAATAATGTACTTGGAAAGGCTTTGACAAAATAGGAAGGCTAGAAAAAAAATGAAAAAAATGAAACCCAAACTTTATTTCCCATTTCTTGTGACCACTCTTTTGTTTACTGTATTTTTTTTTTCATTCCTGTTATACATGGGGCTGCTCTCCTCTGTTTCCTCGGTTGTTATTCCTTTTATCTTGCTGTTTCATTGTGCCTGAGCTTCTCACCCTTTCTGGATCTATTTGCAACCCCTGTGTATTCCCTCCTCAGTGATCCCACAGGCTGATTTGTAGACGTTGGTATATTTTATCTGGCCGAGGTTGAGACGTATAATCTGCCTGTCCTTTCTGCTCCCAGTTACCCTCAACCCCTCCCCACATTCCCTCATTGTCTACTGCTCCCACCATGACTCACCTAGCTTATATAAGGATTTATCTGACTCCTAAAAATAAAAAAAGGATAATCTCGACTGCCACAAATAAAACCTTCAGCTATTCAGACACGTAATGCAGCTGTATCCCAGCTTTGGGGGTCTCTTTGATGTTGCCCACCTGGGAGTCTCTCAGTGCAAATCGCTTAATGCCAAACTGATGGCAAGTGTTTGACCACCGTGCAGCCAAGAAAGTTGTAACTCTTAAAGACACAGTTTGGTGGTTTATTGTCCAGATTTAGCAAGAAATAGTTGTGAATCAAGCTATAAAAAGATGCATTTCAGTGCCTTGTATAGCTCAAGAAGCCCAAAGATCTGCGATGATCTTTGTCATAATTCCACATTTTTTAAGGATCCATACGTCTCTCTAACAATGTTATCCAACCATCGAAAGAAATCAAATCATAAACCAGTACCTTCTCCAACTTTGACCTTTAAACAGCTAGCTCACATCCTTTTCTGTTCCTCCAAACAATTAAGTACAAACAACAGTCACTAATAATAGCCTTGTGAGTGAATAATGGAATTAAATGTTCAATCAAATTAAGCACTTAATTGACAATGTTCCTGCTAAAACCTTGAGTTACCGTTTTCCAGGAAAGGAACTGTAGTTTAATTAACAGTTTGCTGTTCAACCAGACGCATTCCAGCAAGTGTAAAATGAAAAGGTAACGGGTATAGCATTCCTCTTCTATGGAGAGATATTTACAGAAACATTTCAAATCAATAAGTTGTTGCATTTACAGATATTTTGGTGCATTTGAAAAGTTTGACTGCAAGAATCTCTACAGAAATTGCTAGAAATTCCACACAAAACAAAAGCAATGCAACAGTCAGCATAAGTGTATACTACTAATTGAGGAGCTGACACCTTTGCTAACACAGTTTTGCTGAAGTGAGATGAAAAGGGAGGAAAGAAGGGGTTGAAATGATAACAGGGGTGAACAGGGGTTTCGTGTTTTTTGGGGAGAAAGATGATCAAAATGGTTTGAGAAAATTGGAAGTCAGACTGTCTCTGACACGAGGATAGAAAGTAGGGAGTGAGAAGAGACTGTGGAAAAGTGGAGGTACTGTGCAGGTGGAAAAGAGAGGAGAAAGTGGGTGGGGAGGCAGACAGGTGGAGCACAGGGAGCAGCTGTGTGTCCGAGGAATGGAAGACATGGTGGGTGAAGACCAGTGAGAAGATGGATGGAGGGAAAGATGGACAAGTGGATGGATGGAGCAGTTGAACAAAGTCTTACCTTCCTGTCTGAGGAGTGTGTGCCTGTGAGGAGTCTGGGGCAGACTGAGCGAGGAGCGCCCTGCGAGCTGTAGTCACTCCTGATTGCATTACTCCACCCATCAGAGGCTAATTGAAAACAGGGGAGGGGCGACTGAGAGGGTCAGAAAAAGGGCGGTGGGAATCTTTTTTGAGATGATCTATAAATACAGAGGCGCTTCACAGAGATAACCCCCAGGCCCCCCTTTCTCATTCAGTCACCGGCAAGACCGTTTGGCCTTTTAAGGTCACTCTGTTGTTCACTCACATCCTCACTCACTCACACACATTTCACTTTATTTTTCTAGTATTTGTGTTTCTTCTCAGAACCGCCTTATCGGGTCATCCCTCCCCGTCCCTCTTCCTGGAAACAAGCAACTGTTTTCTTTGAATCGGAGATATTTTTTATCGTTTGGCTTTCATAATACTGCACACACAAACACACTCTGTTACTTAATGCCACAATCTTCCTATGGCTGTTTGATACATTAGGGAAAGAACGCCGAGGGTCAAACGTCAGAGATTGTTGTCCTGTGAGACTTGTCCCTACTCATGTGTCTCATCTGTCCTTACCTCCCTATATTTCTTCTCACAGGAGAATACGCATTTAATCCTAAAGCTCCGACGTGTGGGGTACAGTGTCCCGGCCGGCTACTGACAGACACGCGCTCTGGTTTCTAAGAAATGTGTAGCACCATTTTTTGTGACCCCACACTCTCTCTTTTTCCCCCCCTGCAAAACCCACCCACAATCCACCTCTCTCTCTCTCAGGTCTCCCTGACCCTATAGTCTCAGGACACTCTCCAGTGAGAAAATGCCTCACTAGAATCAAGTGCTCTATTTAAAGACCACCAAAGACCCATTGGTGCTTTACAAAGTATGTGTGTGTGTCCATTTGTTTATGTGCACACATTATGCTCATAGGTGCGGTATATATCGTACTGTATATTCAAATAGTTATTTTAGTCAGACTGAAATATCTCAACATAAGGTAACGTATTAGATTGATTGCCCACAGAATAAATCCTTTTAATTATACTTTTTGGGGTTTTCCCTTGAGTAGTGTTTTTTGCATGTTATGGTCTGCAAAGACTTAAAGTTCCCTCCAGAGGGAGTTTCTCTCCCACACACTCCTACGTGATAGGCTAAGGGGCAGGACATCTCTAATGGTTGAACTGATCACAACAGAGCCTGCCAGCTAACCAATCAGAGAAGACTGGGCTCTGGTTTCACATTGGCCCCTTTAACATTGATTACATTTGTGGTTTTGTGTGAAATATCCCAACAACTTTTGAATGGTTTGTCATGACATTCAAAATACACGTTCATGTTCCCTTCAGGATGAAATGTAAGAACTTTGTTTTTTACTTTCATCTAGCTAGCACATCAATCAGGTGACAATTTGTTGAATACTTTCACTTTTGATTTTATAACTGCAAGACTAATTTGTGTTAGTAAGAGCTAATAAGTATGTATGTTAGCATTCTGAAATACTGAACATTTTATTATACCCACTTTTCGAACATGCTAATGTTTAGTATTTTTGCTCAAAGTAATGACGTGTGGAAGTACAGCCTCATGGAGGTAAACAACGTTCTTGCTGAAAAAGCTATATTAATGAAAACAAAATACAATGATGGGGGTGCAGTTTTTTCATCAAAACAATAGGGCTTTTTGTAAGGCAAACTGAAACTAGAACTTCACCAAAATAAACGTTCTTTTTAAATGCAGATAATAGCTAAGCACTGCTATCATAGATACAGTGGACAGATGTTTCCTCTCAGGTCTGAAACAGGCAGCTGGGAAGAACAGGAGTCTGTGACATTATGTCTAGTTCAGGAAATTCAAATCATATGGCAGTTTATCCGACATAAAAAAACGATAGCTCTCGGAGGATGTGATTTGATTTGATTACTCTGCCTACAAAAATTTCTTTTACATGCAACGTATTACAGTAATACTAAGTGCTTAACACAGGCATGGAAAAGCAATCATCTCAGTTCACCTCATTTCTGGAACGTGATTTAATTATAGATCAAACTTTTTCATACCTAATCGTAATCCGTAATCGACCCTGCCCTAGCATGCCCTCAGTCCTTGCCCCTCAGACCTGAGCCTTTGTGTCTTGCTGGGACACAGTTCCCCCTCCCCCCCTGTGCTCTGGATGGAGGACTCTCAGCTGCTAAGGCCAGGGGATAACAGTGCAGCTGTCTGGGCACTGCAAGGCTATCGTGATGCTAAAGCCTGGTCTTACTCATGTTGCAAATACAGCCGTGAGGAAAGGTCAAGCACGGCAGACCCCATCATCAACAGTGAACCGTTAATCATTAATGCCACAGCACCCAATTGGACTGGAGTTTCTCGGGGTCACCCAAGATCCAATATGATCCTCTGGAAGAACTTCACTGTACTGCCTGTCAAACTGGTTGAAATGGATCCCAGCGACTGACTTTAAAGAACGTGCAGAGTCATAATGAAGGTCTCACATGGGCAATTAGAGCTGATGAAGAGAGACATAATCAGTGTTGGGCTCCCACTGTGGGAGTAGGGAATATTTGCAGTTTAGCAGGTGTCTAACATCGTCTTGATTTGAGGTTGAAGACTCACTACACTGGATAATCTGCACAAAAATAAATTGTTTTGGCTCTTGTGCTTTCTTTGTTAGAGTGAGGTCAGAATATAGTTCAATATAGAGTTAATAGCAGGTGATTTACTTAACTTAGCACAAAGACTGGACAAATGTAGCCTGACTCTGTACAATGGTAACCCGTTTCTGTTAACCCCAAAAAATGAACACATCAATCTTTTGTTCATTCGTAAGGAAAAAAAGTGTAACAGGAGAACATCGTGCAATAGGATCATTTCAGCCGTGACTGGCCAGGCTTGTATATTGGTGAAGGAGCCAATGACCAATGGATCGCGTCATAATCCACTACCTACTCGCTTGGACCCATCCCATTTTAGAGATATGCCTTGCTTTTGATTTTACACTATACACCTGTAAAGAAATGCCAAATAGAGCCTGGGGCATCGAATATTTCAAAAATTCCCCAGCTTAACTTCACGTGGAAAGTTTCCGGAAATTTACCGGAAAGTTTCCGCCCCTTTGCAACCCTAGGCCCCCTGTCCCCCTGAAAACCACGCACATTTCTGACTTCAATCTTCATTCTGACTTCAACTACATACCTGTTTAAAGTGTGTGTGTGTGTGTGTGTGTGTGTGTGTGTGTGTGTGTGTGTGTGTGTGTGTGTGTGTGTGTGTGTGTGCGTGTGTGTGTGTGTGTGTGTGTGCGCGTGCGCGCGTGTGTGTGCGCGCGCGCGTGCAGGGGGAGGCATGACACCTTGGCCCCGATTGACCGGAACACGCCTTCATTTTGATCTCAAGCATTTTGTGACCTCATATTGCATGGATGCAACACTTTTGCAGTGACAACATGTGACCACAGACAGACAGATATATAAACACCTGGTGAAGTACTCAAAACCCTTGTTTAGTGCCAGTTACAGAAGGCGTGTGCAGGAAAAAATAATTCCCATAATGACACAAACACACAATGTGAAAAGAAAACTAGCATCGATGTTGAGTCGATAAAAAATGACATGTTAAGCTTGCTGAGTTATTGCTCTCAGCATGTGATCGTGCACACAGGTCATCTTTATAACACAACATATTATTGATTTGTATTTCTTGCTAAGTATCAATTCTGCTTTCAACAGTACAGTGTTGTCACTGACCAACTGTTTTAATCTAATAGGAAGCGAATAAACATCACATCATGAGGTTCCCATGTTTTGTACAATATGTGAGAAACATTTGTAAAATTCGAAAAACAAATCTTGTCACAAAACTTGATTATGAGGTTTCATGTGACTGCAGAAATAAATTATTATAAATACAGTGGGGCAAAAAAGTATTTAGTCAGCCACCAATTGTGCAAGTTCTCCCACTTAAAAAAATGAGAGAGGCCTGTAATTTTCATCCTTGGTACACCTCAACTATGAGAGACAAAATGAGAAAAAAAATCCAGAAAATCACATTGTCTGATTTTTAATGAATGAATTGGTAAATTCCTCGGTAAAATAAGTATTTGGTCACCTACAAACAAACAAGATTTCTGGCTCTCACAGACCTGTAACTTCTTCTTTAAGAGCCTCCTCTGTCCTCCACTTGTTAACTGTATTAATGGCAACTGTTTGAACTTGTTATCAGTATAAAAGACACCTGTCCACAACCTCAAACAGTCACACTCCAAACTCCACTATGGCCAAGACCAAAGAGCTGTCAAAGGACACCAGAAACAAAATTGTAGACCTGCACCAGGCTGGGAAGACTGAATCTGCAATAGGTAAGCAGCTTGGTGTGAAGAAATCAACTGTGGGAGCAATTATTAGAAAATGGAAGACATACAAGACCACTGATAATCTCCCTCGATCTGGGGCTCCACGCAAGATCTCACCCCGTGGGGTCAAAATGATCACAAGAACGGTGAGCAAAAATCCCAGAACCACACGGGGGGACCTAGTCAATGACCTGCAGAGAGCTGGGACCAAAGTAACAAAGGCTACCGTCAGTAACACACTACGCCGCCAGGGACTCAAATCCTGCAGTGTTAGACGTGTCCCCCTGCTTAAGCCAGTACATGTCCAGGCCCTTCTGAAGTTTGCTAGAGAGCATTTAGATGATCCTGAAGAGGATTGGGAGAATGTCATATGGTCAGATGAAACCAAAATAGAACTTTTTGGTAAAAACTCAACTAGACGTGTTTGGAGGAGAAAGAATGCTGAGTTGCATCCAAACACCATACCTACTGTGAAACATGGGGGTGGAAACATCATGCTTTGGGGCTGTTTTTCTGCAAAGGGACCAGGACGACTGATCCGTGTAAAGGAAAGAATGAATGGGGCCATGTATCTTGAGATTTCGAGTGACAACCTCCTTCCATCAGCAAGGGCATTGAAGATGAAACGTGGCTGGGTCTTTCAGCATGACAATGATCCCAAACACACCGCCCGGGCAACAAAGGAGTGGCTTCGTAAGAAGCATTTCAAGGTCCTGGAGTGGCCTAGCCAGTCTCCAGATCTCAACCCCATAGAAAATCTTTGGAGGGAGTTGAAAGTCCGTGTTGCCCAGCGACAGCCCCAAAACATCACTGCTCTAGAGGAGATCTGCATGGAGGAATGGGCCAAAATACCAGCAACAGTGTGAAAACCTTGTGACCTTGTGAAGACTTACAGAAAACTTTTGACCTCTGTCATTGCCAACAAAAGGTATATAACAAAGTATTGAGATGAACTTTTGTTATTGACCAAATACTTATTTTCCACCATAATTTGCAAATAAATTCTTTGAAAATCAGACAATGTGATTTTCTGGAATTCTTTTTCTCATTTTGTCTCTCATAGTTGAGGTATACCTAGGATGAAAGTTACAGGCCTCTCTCTCATCTTTTTAAGTGAGAGAACTTGCACAATTGGTGGCTGACTAAATACTTTTTTGCCCCACTGTATGTGTTTTGATATTATGTGGTGTTATTTCGTAGTTTTGCAGAGTTTTGAGTCCATGCTTTTCAATTAGCAAAACTGCTATATTAGCCTACATGTGTTCTGCTCTGTTAGTTAGGGGGCAGTAGTGAGCTATAATTGCATTATTTAGTTTATTAGAAATGTAACATTTATAAATGCAAGGAATGGAGATGTTTTATATTGGCACTTGAAATGTTTGGCTCTATGAAACCTGATNCCCCCCTACCCCCCACCAATCACCCCCCACCCTCCCGTGAGTACGAGCCAAAAGGAGGAAGGTTGAAGAATGAAGAGAGAAAAGACAACGACAGAGAGCACAGTTTGAGAGAGAGAGAG
Organism: Notothenia coriiceps; assembly: GCF_000735185.1. NCBI lineage: Eukaryota > Metazoa > Chordata > Actinopteri > Perciformes > Nototheniidae > Notothenia > Notothenia coriiceps. The sequence goes on along the minus strand of NW_011358799.1, from coordinate 418,226 downwards.
AGAGAAGGGACAGCTAAGGAGAAAAAATGGAAAGATAAAAAGAGTGACAGAGATGAGAGAAGAGAGGAAGAGGAGGTAGGATGGAGAGGGTGATAAATGGAGAGGGAGGGGAAGGAGGAGGAGGGGGCGGTGGATGGAGAGGAGGAGTAGGAGGAGGGGGGAAGTGGATAGAAAAGAGGTCACGTGACCATGTAGCAGCTGCAAGGCTGAGAGGGAGCGAGAGAAAGAGTCTCACAGAGGAGCAGAAAGACGACGAGCAGGAGCAGTGAGCGGGAGGGTGAGTGTGTCTGTTTGCATGTTTTAATTACGCTCACATACATATGTTAGTATGTTTTAGTTTGTGAATGACACGGGTATATATCCGAGAAATAGCCTGCAACAAAAGATTGTAGAAAAAAGGAAGAAAGAAAGCAAGAAACAGAGGAGATTATGTGTGTTGGCTTTTGTTAAATAAGCTCCAGTGTGCTGAGATAAACGAGAGAGAGAGAGAGAGAGAGAGAGAGAGAGAGAGAGAGAGAGAGAGAGAGAGAGAGAGAGAGAGACGGGAAGGAAGGAAAGAGTGAGTGGAGAGGAAGGAGGGAGAGAAAGAGTCGATAGAAACTGTCTTATCATCTCTCCCTTGACTGCTGGGCTCAGCAGAGACAGAGGTATAGACACACACACACACACACACACACACACACACACACACACACACACACACACACACACACACAGCCTGTCAGGATCTGAGCTTTTACTCTCTTCATCTCTCTTTCCCTTTCTGTCTGTCTGGTTCAGTTTCAATTTGCTTTATCGGCATGACATTCAAAAGTGTAGCAAAAGGTAAATGGTGAATAAATAAAATTAAATAAATGAGGATAAGGCTTGAAACAAAAAAGGTAATGATTAAAGTACAGTGAACATTAAAGAAGATCTGGTGTACTCTGGTTGTTTTCTGATGTAAAAACACACCATACATGTCAGAAGCTGCAGGCATGTTAATATACATTACACCCATTGGATGTGTCATTCAGAGCATTAGATGCAGTCTGACAGGTTGTGTTATCTGTCTGTTGCTTTGTGGCAGCTGATAACAGAGGAAACTCGCAGAACCACAAAGCTTTATCAACAAAGATGTAACTCTAACTGTTTTTTATTTTCAAGAATGTACAGAAACGTTTCTCTGTTCGTTTACATAATGTCATACTGCAACATCTGTCACTCTCTACTTTATGTTTACTTAGTTTAAGATTTGGCTTCTGTTCAGTTTTCTTCATTCTTCCCTTAGTATATCTTCTTCTCACTCTGTGTATCGCTCTGCAGCTTCCTTTGCCTGTTTTTGCTCACATGTGTGAAAGCTGGCAGGTAGTAGGTAGAAATCTGGCATCCGTGAAAATATAAGATTCATGATACTTTCAATTCACAAACTCTGTGAGCAGACCGCCCTTTTTTCTCCACACCCTTCAAATCACCCATGTGATGAGCAGAACATTCAATAATGCCTGTTCAATGTGCACGTATGAATTTTTCATGAGCATGTTTACTGCTTAGGCTGTTTGTTTTCTCTTCCTGTGGCATCATGTGTGTGTGTGTGTGCGTGTGTTTAAAAGGTGGTTTTGTGTGTGTGTGTGTGTGTGTGTGTGTGTTGTGTGTGTGTTGTGTGTGTGTGTGTGTGTGTGTGTGCGTGTGTTGTGGTGGTGGTAATGAGGTCATTGCTGCAGCAGGCAGGGGGGCTGCTGGCTAATTCCAGCTGTAATTAACATTACTGGGTCAGTAAGAGGGTACGGGTGAAGACAAAGGTTACACTAACCACGTTTGCTCTAAGTGTGTGTACTATAAATCAGATCAATGAGATTGCTAGTTATCTGCGTGTGTGGGACAGTGTGTATTCATTTGTGTGACCACATACTTGCATCTGGGTGTAAAAACGGCATTGATACTAAATTATGTTTGTGTGTAGACACTCCCGAGGTTCTTAAGATGTGTTGGCTGGCTCCCTTGAGGAAATGGACATGTGCGCACTCATGTGTGTGATTTGCTATTAGGGTCACCGCTCTATTTGACACAGCTCTAGTTCCTCCACTCTGTGTGTAGGGGAGCTGACCCACGCGTATGTGTTCACTATGATGTCCAGACACAAAGGCAGAAACACACACACACATGTACACACACACTTGTCCATTCTCTTTGAGCACTTGTGTACAGGTTTCATTTATTCAAGATAAATAAGATACCAACAGTGTTCAAAAACTGATGAATGTTATAACAAAATAATTCAAAGCTTTGTTTTTACTTTTATTTAGAGGTGATAATCAGTTGACAAAACTGGCTTTTTACCTGGATCTTCTGTGCTTTACTGAAAGATATCAAGCATTATACTTCAGGGTGACATTTGTACACATATCAAAGCTCCTCACATATTTCCTTCTGCTCCCCTCCTCCTCAGGTATGAACCATGAGTCCAATAAATCACAATCATTAGGAATGATCTCCACGGCAACTCGCACCACGGCCACTGTCAGTCCCCTCAGCCCACTAACCAATGGGAACGCAGTTGCTCAGTCTGCAAACTCCGGATTCGCCGCTGCCCTGCGTAAACTGGCCAAACAGGCCGAAGATCCCAGAGGTGAGCAGTGATCTTAACTCTCACACACACACACACACACACACACACACACACACACACACACACACACACACACACACACACACACACACACACACACACACACACACACACACACTGAGCAACTGAGCAACTGAGCTGAGGAACTTAATGCTCACGCAGGCATTTTTCCTGGTTTGTAACAGATTGAACAAACAAGAACATGTAACATGGCTAACGGTTACCCTTTTATGCTAAGCTGAGCTAAGCATCTCTTGGCCATAGCTTCGAATGTAACTCTAACAAAAAGCAAAAATAATTATGAGTATTAACAGCATTGATTTGAACACAGTATTTCAACACATTGCCAATTATTATGTAAGTAGATCATTTCACAGACCAAGGTTGTGATTTGTTGATTAATGTGAAGCATTTTACTGCTTGGTAGCTCTTGTGTGACCGTGTGTGTGGTTGTGCATGTGTTATGTGTGTGTGTCTGTGTGTGTCCTCACTCAGCTCATTGGTGTCCTAATGAAGGTGTTGAATAAGATCTGACCTATCCTGACCTCTCCCTCTCTGTCTCTTCCTTCATCCGTTTCCATTCATCTCCTAATAATGAGAATCTAATTACAGCCAATTATAGCAAGCTCTCTCTCTCTCCCCACCCCACTCTACATCATAATCTCTCTCTCGTTCTTTCCCTATAGCTCGTTCTCTACATGATCTAATTCGTCCCCACCTTCCAACTCTCCACCTCATTATTTGCTCTTTCTCTGAATGTGTTTGTGTTTCTACTTGTTATTGAGTGTCACAGTAAAAGAGTAGCGTGAATATTAAAGACAACACACACTCATACTCTCTCTTTATCACATTTAACACTTCCCCCTTTCGCCCCGCTTACCACCCCCGCCTCTTTTTAACACCTTTATTCGTGACACCCTTCTTTCGTACTCTCTCTATTAGGTTTATCAGCATTGACTTGCATGCATTTCCTGGAGATTTATCCTAACCTTAACCATAACCAACACATGCCTATCCCTAACCCTTACCCTTACCCTAACCCTAAACCTAAACCTAACCAAGTCTTCACCCTAAAATTAATGATTCCCCTCATGGGGACCTCCATTTTGTCCCCATAAGGGAGGCGAGTCTCCACACGTGACTGTGTAAACAGATTTAGGTCCCCACAAGTATAGTAATGCTAGGCCACACACACACACACACACACACACACACACACACACACACACACACACACACACACACACACACACACACACACACACACACACACACACACACACATACCTTCTGTACCTTTGTTTACACTCTCTTTTATTTCTGTCACGTTTTGCCAGGAAGCGTTTCATCAAAATAATTGAATTACTGTTTACCTCGTCACAGACCAGCACACTGACTGAAAACAGTGTTTTCTTACCCTGCAACATCTGCATTATTTCACGGTGGGATCGTTGGATCCTGAAATCGTTTTAATCTGATCACCTTCTGATAGCTTCAGTTTATTCCTGCCTCTCCAGCTGTTATTAAACCCTTCTCTCCCCGCCTCAGGTTCTGCCATCAGCGGTGAGTCGTCTCCAGTCTCTTCTCCAGCCACCAGCCACAGCTCGCCAGTCTCCACCCCTAAGCGGGGCTCATTAGGGCCCCTCTTAGGCCAGACCAGGGGTCACGGTGTCCCCGGCACCCCTCCAGTAGTCACCATTGCCCCCACCAAGACCAGCAACGGCCTGTGGAGAGCCGACGGACGACAGGTAAGAGACGTTATTTATCAATCAGTGACTGCTGCTCTCAGTCTATGTATCTCTACTCTATGTTTCCTTCTGGTTTCTCTTTTTCTCACATCTCTCTCCCTTTCTCTTTCTCTCTCTCTAAGATGAGTCGTTCGTCTCTTTCTATCTCCCTCATCTTTCCTGCTGCTGCTCCCTCCATTAAATTAATAGTCCCAGTTCTTGTCAACATCAAACTGTCAAAACCAGCCATCCCTCCATTTCTTTTCTTCTATCCCCCGACTCACACTCTCTCTGTCTTGTCTCATTCTTTCATTTTCATGCTTTCACCCCTCTGCCTCACCCCCTCTTCCTCTCACTAATCAGTCCATGTCTTTTTCTGCAACACATGAGGGGTTTGTAAAGAAACACTGGAGGCTTCAGAGACTGGCACCTATTGTGTTCAGCTTCCTGCAGTGTGTGTGTGTGTGTGTGTGTGTGTGTGTGTGTGTGTGTGAGAGAGATGCTGTATAGTGCAGCTGATTAATGGTTTCGTTTTCAATTAATCTTTTTACGTTGCAACACAACGTGTGTGTGTGTGTGTGTGTGTGTGTGTGTGTGTGTGTGTGTGTGTGTGTGTGTGTGTGTGTGTGTGTGTGTGTGTGTGTGTGTGTGTGTGTTTGTGATTGTGTGTATGTGTGTATGTATGTGTGTGTGTGTGTGTGTACTTGACCCTTCACCACAAAAGGCTTACGAAGTGAAGAGGGACCAGTGTATGTGTGTGTGTGTGTGTGTGTGTGCGTCTATGGATGTTTGCTTGTGGGTGTGTGAGCACATTTAAGGTGGGGCGAGGAACCAGGCCCCTCACACAATGCAGGGGTGAGCCCCCACAGTAGCCACTTCCCCCTGGATCAGAGCTGCCTTTCTCCCCCTTCACAAAGACCACTCTGTGGCTCTGCCTGCCTGGGGCTCCCATTCAGACATTCAGCGAGAAAGAAGGAGGGAGGCAGGGAAATAGAGAATAGGATGTTAAGAAATGAGGGAAGGGAGGGTAAGAACGAGCAGGCAGAGAGAGAACTCTGAAGCTCTGCGTTGATTCAGTGTTTGTCCTTACTGTATGCAGCTTGTCCTGTAACAGAACGATTTAAGCTAAAGAAACCGACAGCGTGTGTTTATCGCTGCATGTGTGAAGGCCTTTGGCTGTCTGCGGGGGCAGAGGTCAAGGAATGTGATGGCTGTTCTCCAGACCCTCCTTGTGTCGCCTCCCCTTCTCATTTTCAGCCAGTGCAGATTTCAGAATGATATAGTGAGAGAGAGACAGTCTATCACTGGTTTGAATCTGCTTTCCATTAATGTGGCACATTCAAAACTATTCAAACATATTCAAAGCACAGACTTTTCACTGCAAGTGTTGTGCAATACTTGTAGCAGATCAGCTGGTGCTGGCAGAGGTAATTTGTTTGCAGTTCGCCCGTGGTCTGTCTGACCTGCTGTATTGCTGTTTGTTGCTGTGGCAACAAGATTTGACACAATATAGTGGAAATGTATGGAACTGTATGTTTTTATTAATATACTCTTTTTGTAGCTATTTTTTTCTTCAGCTTCATCATTTTCCCTGAAGATTAGATTTGTTGAGCAATGCTATCAGTTTGGCTCTATAAATGGCATTGTCAGTATATTCAAAAAAGAAATTGTCGAAGTGCTTCAAACGGGTGTAATAAAGCTGCTATGTTAAATATATATAATAACATGTTAAAAATATAGCTTGGTTAACAACCCATGTGTAGCTTCACAAACAGCCTTCTAAACTTTGTCAACAACTGCAACTACTATGAATTTTAGTCAAATTTGCAAAGACATCCATGTTGTCCAGAGGATGAATCATGTCAACCGAGTGGTCCACTGACTTTTCATCTGGTGCCCTCATTCGGTCGTCATTTGTCTTTGTAGTAAACTTTAGTTAGTAAAATACTATCAGCTTCAGCTGGTTTTTGTGTGAAGTGCTGATTAGCAAATGTTAGCCTGCTAAATGGCCAAGCTAAAGTGAGAGCTGCATTGCTGTAGTTTAGTCTCTATTTGGGGAGAGAGTAGAGTAATGACACTTGACACATTAAGCAAAGTGGGACAGAGCCAGCCCCTGAACACAGTCACGTGGTATGCATCGTTACCAACAGTGCCTCTTTGTGTTTTAATTTTATATGCAAGTTTGAAAAATATCTTTATGTAATTTGGGCTTTCCTATGACTGCTTTTGCAGTGTTGATTTGAAGGTAGAGTACTATAAGAAATCAAGGACTTTGTAGTGACCAAATCCTTTGCGTTGGAAGCTCTTAGAGAGAGAGCAACGGAGGAGAGAGCTGTTGGCCATAAATTAGGATCATCTTTCCACTTTAATCTTGACCTGTTATGACATATCAGACCCACTTTTCCACTCTGCTGAGCCTCTGGGTGCAGCTCCGAGGGGGGAGGGTTATCCAGTCTCAGTTCCCTTTCATTTTTTTCATGCTCAGATTCAATCTAGCACACACTCAAACCCAATGGATATTCACAGTTATATGTGCTCTCTCAATGTCTTTCAGGTGGAGCCGAGTGTTCTCAGTAGGGAGCGGGTGGAGAACACCCATCCACAGCAGGGTAAGAGGACTCCGCCCACCCATTCACCTCACCACTTGGCTCATCACTTTGGTCTAACCCCCAGCTCTGTAATGCAGGACCCTAGGATACAGAGCCTTAGGTAAGAGCATATGTTTGTTTATAAAAGTAAAGAAGTTTAATATCACTCCTACAAATCTTAAAACAGAACCCATTATGAAGTGTTCCAAATAAATACGATGTGCACTTGTTCTGCAGTTTGCCTGGGCAGATGCACCCTGGTGTGCCCTCGGGTGGCATCCCAGAGGAGTACCTGAGAGCGCTCCGGCCCTTCGCCACCTCAGATGACCTCCGAATGGCCTCCCTTCCCATGAGTTTGGACCCTGCCCATGCTGCACACGCCGCAGCCGCTGCTGCTTACTACCATCCTGCCTACCTGCACCACCAGTTGTCCTTACAAAGGTAACAACACCACCTTGTACTACTAACCCTTAATAGAGGTTGTCCATTATGGATTTACACTTACGGAATACAATGACGATTCCAATATTTAGTGAGCAGTGTGACCAATGGCCGATGTACAATGCCGATGTATTGTTGTTTTTTGCATTTTTTTGCCATTTATTAAATAGAACAATTGAATGATAATAACACATGAGACAAAACATTGATGACATTTATTTGATAGTTATTGTCTGCATTGTCTATATTTACATAAGCACTCAGTTTGCAGTTTACTTGAAGTACCTGCAGTGTTTTAATTTTGATAAAGGTGTATTATAGTTCAGTCTGTGCTCACTGTGTGCACATTTTCTGAATTAGAAAAGCAGGTTTAAACCAATTCAACAATTTATGCTGTTGCTACTTTATGCGAGTATCCTAGACAACAAAACAATAACAAAATGGTCCATCCTGCTAGTCCCTTTTTTATTTTCTAAACCACCTGCAATTCTTTTTCTTCATATTTCATATTTCTGCTGATAACCCTACAATACCTATTGTCTAACTCCGTTGTTCCTGTCTATCTGCCTGCCTGTCTTTCACAGGATGGACGAGTCCATGTGTCTTTCTGCTCTGCGCTCACAGTTCTACTCTGTGCCTGGAGGGGGCGCCTTCTCTCATCTTCACCCCTCTGCCCTCCACATGCACCTACCCGGAGGCCGCTACCCCGGAGAAATGAACCACACAGCAGCGCTGGCTGAAAGGTAACACACACACACACACACACACACACACACACACACACACACACACACACACACACACACACACACACACACACACACACACACACACACACAAACACCCTCTCTCTCCCCTGTGCAGGGCTCTGTAATCTCTCTCTGCAGGGTAGGCACAGGTTGCTGAGTGTGTGATATTTTTAGCACACACCCCACTGTGCCTCCTATACACTCATCTCACACACTGCCCTTCACACACACACGCACACGCACACGCACAGACACACACACACACACACACACACACACACACACACACACACACACACACACACACACACACACACACACACACACACACACACACACACACACACACACACACACACACACACACACACACTGCACACACATGGACATGCATATGCAAGGATGACATTAAGTCTCATAAATAAGGAAGTCTCTTTCACCCCCTCTTTCTTTCTTTCTTTCTTTCTCTCCATCTTCTTCCAACTACTTTTTCAGTCACACAATACACTTTGTTTCTCTGTGGCAAGATGCACAAGGGAAATGTTTGTGTTGAAATGGATGTTATTTATCGTATATTTCTGTAATGGCTCCTGCGTGTCCTGTAGGTTTGTTTGTGTGTGATTGATTTCTGCTGAATGTGTTCTGTTTTGTGTGTGTGTGTGTGTGTGTGTGTGTGTGTGTGTGTGTGTGTGTGTGTGTGTGTGTGTGTGTGTGTGTGTGTGTGTGTGTGTGTGTGCGCGCGTGTCCTTTTCCTGTGGATACCTATTAAGTGTTCATCTGCTCTTGCTCAGTCATGCTGAGTATGGATTATTTTCCTCATGGCAAGTGGAGAGCGTGTGTGCATATTTGTGTGTGTTTCTGCGAGTGTGTGTATGTTTGAGCAGAAATGTTTGTGTGAGGTTCACCAGTGTGTGGTTAATATCTGCCTCATGTTGGGTGTTGCATCTCTCACCTTCTCCCCCTGTGTGTGTTTGTCTGTGTGTGTGTGTGCCTACTTGTCAACCTCCCCCACAGGCTACAGATGGAGAATGAGCTCCGCCAGCGAGAGAGAGAGCAAGAGCGTGAACGAGAGAAAGAAAGGGAGCGCGAGGCCGGGATGGAACGAGAGCGGGAGAGGGAGAGAGAGAGGGAGGAGGAGCGGGAGAGAGAGCTGGACAGACAGAAGGAGAGGCAGAGGGAGAGACAGCAGCAGATGGTCCGAGCAGCCGAGAGCCACTACCTGGCTGAGCTGCAGGCTCGCAGGGCCCCACCGGAGGAGAGGGCCAGGCCAGGGGAGAGGCTGACCCCGAACAGACTGGGTACACACACACAACACACACAACACACACACACAACACACACACACACACACACACACACACACACACACACACACACACACACACACACACACACACACACACCTCTCTCACACACACAGCACACACACACACAACACACACACACACAAAGACAAAGGGGTTCAAAACACTCTGGGGCCCCAGGCAGAAAGAGAACCTAAAACCCTAATACATCCACCACCACCACGCCCACCCCACCACACCCCCGAATTGAAATTAACGAAGCTGAAATTATGAGCTCTTGGTGGATTCCCGACATGTCATTGTAGTGTCAATCAATGTAATCAACCTTCTTTGGGGGCCCCTTCTGGTCCGGGGCCCCAATAGTTGAATAAACTTCTGATGGTATTCTGGCTCAAGGAGAGGCAGCATTAAGGAACCAAAAAGTTAAAGGTTATAAGGTTTTAATAGATGAATCATAACCCTGCTCTTCAGGGTTGTAATGCTATTTCTATAAGTACTGGAGCGCACCTATGACACTCTCATGCGTGCACCGCGGTTGTGGCTTATTTGAAGGTTTTGTCAATTCTGTCAATCAACATTCTCCAGCCAGAATAGTCAAAGCAGATTAATGAGTGAATGTGGGCGATTCTTCTAGTGTCTGCTGTTCACAGCTTCTTTATAGTTTGAAAAGCTCCTCCACTTCATGAACTCTCTGCAGCAGAGCCGTTGGTGTAGTGCTGCAGCCTGAGAAGTTCAGTGCCAGCGTGCAGAGCCTGCTGCCGTATTTACGCAGCCATTTACTTTGTTGACTGTCATTTGATCACCTAAAAAACGACGGCATCCATATTCTCTATGAGAGACAGGAAAGATGTAGGCTATTCCGGCTGTGATTGGTTGTCACTTGTCCTCAGTGTGTAGAGTAATTATGAATCACACATTTTTTATAATGTGCATTTTGCTTTTAGGTACTTTTACTGTCCTAGTTTGACCTTCAGACTATTGTAAAAATATATATATTTTTATATACAAGGTTGTTCACACTGACACAGTTTATGCACTTTGTGGAGCTTAGCCGCACAACAAAACTTTCATTCATATTTCTTGCCATCCTTAGGGCAGGTATAATTTAAAATCTTCGAAAAGTATGGTACTGTCCAAACTGGCGTGTGTCACTTAAGATTCCGAATAGATATTTAAAGGATATGTATTAAAATGTCTGACCCATCATCTTGTCCACACTTTAAGATGCTGAAATATGTTTGAAGAAATGTCATACATGTCTACATACATACATACACAACTAATGTATGGCTTCTGAACTGTTTCTCCAGATAAAAACAAGGATTCAGAGCACCCAGGTTTCCCAGCACCCAAACATCTGTCCCTGCAGCCTGGCCTTCACTCCTCCAGAGGCTCCATCCCACACCCTGTGCCCAGCTTGGTGCCTTCTCACCTGGGGAAGCATCATGCTGGCTCCGGGGGGATCCATGGAGCTCTTGCAGCTGCCATGATGACTCAGAGGGCCAGCGAGGCGGCATGGTTATCAAGGCAACGAGGGCAAGGGCAGGAGAGGGAGGGTCCGCTGGAGCTGGGCCTCAGGTCCCCCGGGAAAGGGGTGGAGCTGAGGAGAGACAGTCACAGGTGAAAACACAGAAAATGATTATTTATGTCTGCAATGTCACTCAGTGTGATGAGACGTTGACTTTGTTTTTATTTTCCTTAACAGAACCAATTCAGTCCATCACAACCATTCAGGCAACAAAGACGCACCTCCCTGCCTCGGCGCTCCTCCTCCCCTCATCTCCCCCAAAGGTCACCATCATGCCCCTGCCCCTCCGACTACACTGTGGAACCCAGCTTCGCTTGTCGACACCCCCGCAGACTCCCGCAGAAAACTCAACCCTGCTACACCGCCCAGTAGGCCGCCTCCAGGACTGACGAGAGTCGACAGGCCTCCTCTGAGCTGGGGGGAGAAGCCGGAGGAGGGAGGCAGGAGGAGAGGGGAGGGCACAGAGCGGTACACCTCATTAAGGGTAGCCAGTTTACAAGAAGCAGGTTCCTGGAACAAGGCGGAGCAAGACAGAGCCATCCAGAGCCTCTATCAGCGGCATCACATGAGTAACCTCCACCAGAGAGCCTGTGCCCCTCCCTCAGTTCAGGGTACCTGCCCCGACCCGGTGGGTCGGAGTCAGGCCTCGTCTCCGTCTCCAGTAAGGGAGCGACAGAGTCAGCCGCCTGACAGCATGCTGGTGTATGACGAGGTTCTGCAGCAGCACCGCCGGCTGCTTAGCAAACTGGACATGGAGGAGAAGAGGAGGAAGGAGGCCAGAGAAGGAGGTGAGCACAGCGATGAAGAGGTGGAAAGAGAGGGGAATTACAGCAGAGGGGGTAGTAGGCAGAAGAGCTGACATCCTTCTCTCCTTAATTTGTCTCTTGCTGTTCCTTCACCAGGTTTTTACTATGACCAGGACGAATCATATGATGAGAGTGACGAGGAGGAGGTGAAAGCCCATCTGAGGAGAGTGACAAAACAGCCCCCACTCAAACTGGATGCATCCTCTGAGGTGCAAGAATATCATATGCTTCTTATAAACATTCAAGGTTTTAAAATGTTTGTTAGAGCGATATTCACCTGCCCAAATGTCTCTCTCCAAAGAAAGTGGATTTTCTACGTGTGTGCGGTCTGACCACAATGGCCAATCGCGATGAGATTCTGGCACGGAAGAGGAGGAAGAGAAGGAGGATGATGAGGGAGCGCAGCCTCTCTCCGCCAGCCGTGCGGGGCAAGAGGAAGGCCACTTCACCTTCAACACCTACACCTTCCCTAACCACACCGTATTCTGCCGAGCAGATGGACAGCACCCCCGAACTGCATGAGAAAAAAGACTTCCTCCATATGTTCAACCTTTCCCATGTCAGCCCACAGCAGAGGAGAGGTAAAAACCTGTTCAGCATCACACACACAGCCTACGTGCTACTTTGCTTTCTTCACAGTTGATCTGGAGGTTCCCCGTGGAAAATAAGACTCACAGTTTACTGAGGCTTTTGGAGGGGTGAGAAGAAGAAGCCGTTAGGAAGCATCTTGAGAGGATGTTATATTTAGCAAATTAGGGAATTGAGCAAATTTAAATATTTTGAAAGATTTAATATATCAAATGCATACAATATTAGTACCAGATATAATTATTGTCCTTGCAGGAAAACACTACGTTCAATTAGTTTTATATATTTTGTTTTACCCAGTTATTGAAACAGCATGGAAATCGCTTTAAAGAAATCCCAATACAGAAATCAAGTCAATGTTTTAAAATACTGTTTACAGGGCAAACTCCGTTTTTTTATAATCACTGTTCATTACTTCCTTAGAGGGACACTGGTGCATATTTAGCAGCTCATTTGCACTTCCTGTCAATCTTTGATTTAATTTCCTGTTACCAATGTCTTATCTGTCAACATTGCTACATCTGCTCCTCTGCCAAAAAAACCTGATATAATTTATATTTTTAATTCTTTTTTTTATTGAAAAGGATGAGCTTTTATATAATGTGTGTGGTGGCCAAAGTCTGTTGGATGGTGTTGGACCTTACCTTGAGTGACCCATTTGCTGGGCTGCAACCATTGGTTTCCTTGTGCCAGTCAATATTTTAAGCCATATTTTAAAATATGAATGTCAGGTGTTCTCATTCTGTCTTTTCTCTGCAGATAAGGAGAGGACAGAGGAGCTGCTGAGTGCCATTCAGAAGAAGACTGTGACATTAGACACGCTCAAATATAATCCTTTACCTCTGTGTAGCAGTCCCCCTGCTCCCTCAAATGGTGAGCGACACACACACACACACACACACACACACACACACACACACACACACACACACACACACACACACACACACACACACACACAATTATATGCACGTTTATGTTTAACGCTTTATACTTTTTCTAAAGAAAGTGTAACATTTGTTTTTAGGTGACTCGTCATCAGCCCCCCTGCCTAGCCAATCAAATGGAAATCATTACCCAGACTCTCCGAGCCCTTCCCCTCCCTATTTACACAAACCCAAACATCCCCCCTATAACGACACATTCAAACCCTCTTCGGACTCCCACGTGGCCCGCATCCCTCCAGCCTTGGCCCCCCATCATGTAAAACGTGAATTTATGGAGACTCAGCCAAACAGGAACCTCCAGGGCCTCCAGAATGGCGTTGTGGCTTCTCCTCAGAAAAAGGAGCCAAATCCTGGGCCGAATGGACGGAGTAGGCCCTGGGAGAGGTTCACACCAGAGGGCTTCGCTCAGCACTTCCACCAGGCTGTGCTGCAGTCCACACACAACACACTGCAGAACAAAGGTTAGCCACTTACTCCAGAGGTGCATTACCATCATGCTCAATTGTGAATTTAAAAATGACAATGTTCTGCCACCTAGTGGTGTTCACATGTAATACACCAGCAGTAAAAATGCATATTTTATAACCACAGTCTTCTCTCTCTTATTTCTTCTAAGGAGTCTCAAATTGTGTCCCTGAAGCCGGCATGAAGACGGACCGCTCGTTGCCTCACAGCATCTCTCAGCTGAAAAGTTCATCTCACCTCGCCCCTCAGCATTCACATGTCAACGGCCATCATTTCCATTCCCTTGTAGCCAGCGGAGAACTTCCAGTGCCGCGGGAAAACCTGTCTGATGAGGATGAGGAAGAGTCTGGTCAGGAGGAGGAAGAGGAGGAAGAGGAGATGGAAGAAGCGCCCAGGAAGTGGCAGGGTATCGAAGCCGTGTTTGAGGCCTACCAGGAGTATACGGATGGTGAGTTAATTTCTAGTCAGTTTTTTTGTAATGTTGCCCAACATTTGTCTCATTCTACACTCAGAAGCATCTTAATCACACACAATGTCTCTTAAAGTGTAACATATTTCCTGTTTTGAAGCATTATCAATGATTATTATTGGATGTTATCAGATAAGCCTTGCATTTGAACTGCTTTTAGTACAGTATATTTAAAAAAAATATGCTGAAGTTTAGATGCAGCAATAAAAAAAGTATGTTTTTGTAGGGGCCAAATGTTTCTTGTTAGTAGCCCCGATTTATCCTACGGTCCACTTCTTGGGTTGGACTCCCATATATTGTTAGACCATTGTGTGAGAAAGGTATTAGAATGGATGCAATTTTCCCTAATGTGTGTTTCTCTCTCTGTACAGAATGGAGCATAGAGAGGCAGATTCTTCACAGTCAGTGTAAGAGACTTGAAGCACAGAATTACAATCTGACCAGAACTGCAGAGCAGCTCTCTCTCAATATGGGGGTAAGTTTCCGTACACATGCAGATTTATGTGCATTCTTTTTTATAATGTGCATATTGTTTTTAAGGGATGCTGCTCAGTGCAGAACATGTTGGGTTTTTGATAATTGTATCCGTTCTTCCTTTGTCAGGAGCTGGTGAGTCAGAGGCAGAAAGTGCGAGAGGAGAGGGAGAGACTGCAGGCCCAGCTGGAGCACTTCAGGCGGTGTTTGACGCTACCTAACATTCACTGGGGCAGGGGGCAAGTGAACGGGCACACGCAGAGGTGACCTCTGACACACACTCCCTGACAGACACACCTCTGACAGCGAAGGAACAGTAACAAGAACAAGACTAGAGCCAGAACACTCTCTGCACTTGAAGCACTTGAAAGAGACAATCCTTGTCTTGTTACCCCTGCTAGCCAATCAGTTCTATTATTGAACTGATTACCTGCCATGTTGCCACGGTAACCGTAAACCATGGTGGCCGTATGGTGTGGGCGTTCTCGCTCTCCCTCATTCTGCCTATGGATTGTAACAACACTGTGTAGGTGAAACAGCATCTTCGCCAGAGTAACGCGAACCACTCCCACTAGTCCCAGATTTAGCTTTAAGGACTCTCCACCATTTAGCTCACATCAATTTTTGCATAAAATGTATTGATTTACACTAATGAGATGTATCACTCATCACAAATCTGTAGCCTCTATGGCCAGCAATGAGAAGAGAGTAAGCGTGCAGCGGTCACTTGGTGAAGGAATCAAAGCACACCTCAGGCCTTAAACTTGGTAGGATGCACTTGAAGTGAAATTGGAGGAAATACTTGATCGTCCTGTGTGGTAAAATATTTTAGCCTCTATTAGCACCGTATCTAACGGATGTGTGCTGGTAAAGCTTCTGCAGAGGATAGAGAACTGCTAAATGATAGAATCTATATAATGGAAAATGGTATCATTGAAGTTTTTTGAGGTTTTAATAAATTTTCCATTGGTAATGTCACTTGTGGTAGAGGAAGAATTTTCGTATGTTTTACTGTTTTAACCATTTCTTGTGGGAAGCCATATGTTTTGTTTAAAGTGCTGCTGGTCAGAATAAAAAAATGTTTAGAAATGAAGGATGCTATGGCAGTTGTATTTGAAAAATGGTATGTGATGTCAAAAGGTTTGAGGGTTAGCCTTCATGCACTGGGCGTTGGACGACAACGTGGCAAATGTGAGTTTTATTCACACCAAGAGTCTGGTTCAACCAAGAGTCTGTCCCACCACACGGTTAGAGATGTCAATTAAACTTGAAGAGTTGATATTATCAAAGGTCTTTTGCAATATTCTACAAATGTTCATAATAATTGGCACTGAGAGAAAATACTGTATTTATAAACATACTGTCCAACTTTTAAATTGTTTCCCTTATCTGAAGTTCTTGTGGCATTATTCTGAAAAACTATGTTTAATTACTTAAATGCCAAATGATTGAGTTCCATTTCAGTAATGTTAAAACTGATAACCGTCTGTTTGTAACAAAAAACATAACATTTACTTTTCTTTTTCTATGACATTTATTTTTGTTCAAGCCAGGTAAAACAAGCTGCCCCTTTCCTTCCTATCTGAAAATTGGAATCCCAGGAGCCCATTCCTACAAGCACAAGCTATAGTAGCAATCTCCCAAAACTCTCCTGACCCGCCTGCATCACCTGCTGTGAAATCCTGCATATTTGTTTCAATCAGTTATGTAATGTATTATTTGGGCTGTATAATTGTGATGAATTATTTATTAACATAAATTGCTGTACATTCTGATGGAAATTTACAATAAAAATATTTGTAAAATTTATTTTACAAGTCATTGTCATTTCTCTGGGGAGATGAAGTGTTCAGTTCCTATGCAAAACAGTATAAAAACATTGCTCGAATACATAATTACAATTTTGAGGTATTTTCATCTTGAGCTCTTCCATTTTAAGTTTTACATTTCCTGAGAAATACATTTTCCACCACTGGAAAAAATGATCAATTAAACTCCAATCTACAATATTATACTTTTACCTTAACTTAGGTTTCCCATGTTATACTACTTTATTAATCTACAACATTGCAATGGTCAACATTGTATATTTTACTCCATCACAGCTATTACTTTGCAAACTAAAGGATCTGTACCAGCCCAAGGCTTTTTCAATTACCATGGCCAAGAAGAAATCTATTCAGGCGTAGGTAAAGCTATAGAAGGAAACAATTGATTAGTTACAATCATTTTTTGGTTGATTTCCTGGGACCCTTTCCTCAAAGAAGAAAATTGGACACAAATAAATGTAACCCATACCGAAGAGCTTTGTTAACTACAAACTGGGTCAAGCATTCAGGCATGTGATGATGAGTTAAATGCCGATTCTTCCTATTCAGTTCCAGTCACAAGAAGTATGCTCAGTCGACAAAGCAGTATTTGTGACTTAAGCTCCTGGGTGGGGCCCAATAATATTTCCTTTTAAGTACATTTTCCTAAGTCATCTTATCCTTTTGGATTTTGTGTACAATATAGTACATTTCTTAATTGTGTGAAGCACCTGTATGGACCTATTTGACATAGTATATAGGATATGTCACCCATCAAAATGAACAGGTATGACCCAGTAAGTTATGTACATCACAAGCAGCTTTATTTCACAGACTTATTCAATATTAACACAGAAATGAAATGAAAGAAATAGATGAGGTAAACAAAAAGTGCAACCTGTACATTAAGGCAACTTAAAGTACAAAAGGAACGATCATGCAGTACATGGAGCAACATAACACAGTGGGAAAATATATTTTTGCCTGGATAAATCGGCATCATGTGATAAACCAAAGGCTGACTATCATGGGAATGTCCAGAAGCTATTCAGATGGGTTCTGTATGACTATCAGCAGGAAGTCGTTCTCTGCCGAAACATAAAAGAAAACAAATATTGTTAATACAGCAGAGCGGCTCCTAAGTAATAACCTTTAGTTGAGTTGATAATACATTTTTGTTTCAGTAGCCATCATTGCGTCAACAATACCTATCTGGTCCAAACTCACCTGGTGCAACCAAGATCTCATGTTTCTTGGAGCGGATGCGGAGGAAGGTGAGGTCATTCTGAGGGTCGATGTCCCTCACTGTGCTCCTGGCCATCATCGCGAGGTGGCGAAGAAGTCCTGCATACTGAACAGTTGTGGAGTTATCTAATGTTGTTCTGATGGGAATACCTGAAAAGATCAAACATTAACAACCTTTAGAGTCAAACAGCATTGTTAACCTTTTGCACCAGAGTAAACAGTTTGGCTGCAGATTTATATTGTGTTCTGGTTTACCTTCTGTATTGACAACTATAGTTCCAATCACACCTTTATGGGCTTCGATCCTTTTGAGTGTATCCTCAACGTTAGCCTGCAGGACAGAATGAAAGTAAGAAAGATATTTAATTTAAAAAAACACCTACTGAAGTAGAATGTTTGATTTTTATTTCATTGAAGTTAGTTAGCAAGTTAAATATAATGCCAGTGAGGTCATTTTAGTGACATTACGGCCATACAATCTATGATTACAGATGGTATAATTGAAACAATGTTGGTGTTTTTGTTTATCCAAGGTTAAAATTAACCATAATACGTTGTTATGTAGTGACACAACTGAATATAAGGTTAAGAAAACAACTCACACAATTAACAAAATTAACTTACGTGCTCAGTTCCTGCCATTTTGTCTGTGATCTGAGAAATGAAAACTCTCCTGCCTTTTCTCTGCGTCTCTCTGTTGCCAAGAGAAACGGAAGTTGCGTCACAGCCAGGCGGAAGTGTAGAGCTGCCGTCATTGTGTTGAGATCGGTGGCTGCGAGCTGTTTATCTTCACTGCTAAAATGCCGGAGCTAGCGGTGGAAAATGTTGTCGTTCACCCCTTGGTGTTGCTCAGTGTTGTCGATCATTTTAACAGGTCAGTAATTTCAACACTTGTCTATTATCCTTTACACAGTTTGCTAGTTAAAAAGTCAAAAATCCTAACGTTGCTGCTAGGCTAAGCTAATGTTAGCCCTGCTGAGTCAGAGCGCCATTGAGAGTGAATGCAGACATGACCAAGCTAGCTAGCTAAGGGAAATGTGTTTAGTTTTACCTGTAGTTGTTGTTCGAGCATAATATGTGTTACATTAATACATGTTCTAATAATAAGGTATGATTTGTAAGTAGGTTAACCTGCTAATACATTCACAGTAATGGTATTATTTTGTCATTCATTCATTAAGCGTTGATAACATGAAGATATGAACATTAGCTTAGCTTTGACTAGCTCCCAAGCTAACGGCTCACCCTATGTTCATGAGTCATGGCGTTTACTTCGGACAAACTGTGATAAACTAACAAGATAATGTTTTCTGTTTTGACACATCTTACACATTCATTTACAGGATAGGAAAGGTTGGAAACCAGAAACGAGTGGTTGGTGTCCTTCTGGGATCATGGCATAAAAAAGTTCTTGACGTCTCAAACAGTTTTGCAGGTGAGTGACATTTTGACAGCATTTAGACAGCTTGGGAGAAGCTTATTCAATATATAAGTAATACTCAAAGAACAATGAGCCAGAGGTTTTCTACCTTGTATTCCCTAGTATGATACAATCTCTCAAAGACTGGATCATTCACTTATAACTTAACAACTTTAACAGTATAGTATCTTTATTTTTGACTCTCTGTGCCTGCTAAACCCCCAGCATTCTGGGATCAACGTGTTTTCCTCATTACTAATCCAAGGAACTCCATATCAGAATTTATAATATCTTACAAATCTCCCTCCAAAGTCACAGCAAACATTAACCAAATGCTGTCATTGGTTGATTATGTGTACAATTTTTTTGAGAGGGCTACTTGAACATATTTGAATATGCATTTGACTGTGGACTTAAAACTGCTAAAGCTCAATATTAAATACAATTATTCTGAAAGGGGAACGTAAGTCAATTCTTTAACTCATTGTCAATGTTCCTTTGCAGTGCCTTTTGATGAGGATGACAGGGATGACTCTGTGTGGTTCCTGGATCATGACTACTTGGAGAACATGTATGGCATGTTCAAAAAAGTTAATGGTAAGGCACTGTCTATGTTATCTGCTTGTGTTTAATAGGGCTGTCCCGAATACCATTTTTCGGGCTCCGGATATTCGGTAGTAATCAGCAGCGGATATTCAGTGCGGAGAGATTTTTTTTTTTTGTATACATTTATTTTTCTCCAAAAGGTTTCATAACACACTCCGAATCCGACAACACGCTGTTGTCAGGTGAAGAAGCGCAGAAAGAGCATACTATTACGATTTTTTTATTGTCTCAGTTGTCAGTTATTAAAACTAAATGTGTCCACTGCATTTAACCCAAATCTAGTTCCAAATTCCGTCTATAACGTTTTACAACTTGAAGATACAAAACACATATTTCTGTTATAACAACAATACTTTTAATAACATAGGCGCAACAGTGTAACACTTGTTACCAATACAGTAAACAGTATTTAAATAAATGAAGAACGAAAAATAAATGAACGAACCGTATGCCAATAATTGCCTTAGCCCCAGATGTTCCCACATTGCTCCTATTATTTTCACTATTCGGATAAAATTGAAAAACTAATATAAAAAAAACCATTCGGTTGCTTGCAACTATTTTCCAAGCAAAGTAAGTGCACGATTTTATCATTTGTAACGTTACTGTTTAAACGGTGGATAAAGCAGCTTCATCATGGCAACTTGACAACAGCTAAGCTAGGCTACTACTTCCAGGTGACTTTTCAGAGTTGTTGTGCCACCGTTGTAGGCCAGTTTCTTGTCGCATATTTGGCACACTGCCTTCTTCTTACCGTCGTCATTTAAAATGGTCCCACACAGCTGAAGTCTTCGGCATTTTGTGTTCAGGTGTGTGAAACGAGGTGAAGCGTTCCGTTTGCGTTCGTGACTGAGTGAACGCGATGTCAGGAGCACAGGCTGAGATTGTATATATTTCCGCATTTTAACAGTGCAATTCAAAAGTATAAATATATTATAAGAATATAGCAATTCGCCTTTATTGATAGCATACATTTAGAAAAACAAAATGAATAATGAAATTGAAACCCGAATAGTTGGCCAACGAACGAATATTCGAATATTCGGGTACAGCCCTAGTGTTTAATGATGGTGACCTTGATTATTTGTTACTAGCGTCTTTACTGTCTTTCCTTGTTTTCAGCCAGAGAAAGAATAGTCGGATGGTACCACACAGGACCCAAGTTACATAAGAATGACATTGCCATCAACGAGCTCATCAAGCAGTACTGTACCAATTCGGTAAGTAACAGCTTACATTTAGCCTCTGCTTGATGTGAATGTGTTGTGATATCACCTTGCCCCTCTCTTTTTTTCTGATGCGGTATAAGTCACTTGTATATTTGTCTTTTATTCCATCAGGTCTTAGTCATTATAGACGTGAAGCCAAAAGACCTTGGTCTACCCACAGAAGCATACATCTCTGTGGAGGAAATACATGACGTAAGTGAATCATGGAATGCATTGAAGGAGATTAAATAGGAGTGGTTTCAAAAGGGTCTAGGCTGAGCATTGATCTATTGAATTAAATAATAATGAATACATTTCCATTTGTGTGAGTTTAGTGTTGATGCATGCATTTTCCTGACACAAGTCTGGTGATTTTCATTGAATACGTTTTATAACAGCTCTTTATATCTAACCTTTCCACAAGGTAAAGGTCAAACTACACTGAATTAGAAGACCTTTTTTTTTTTTTAGGCGTTAGAAAGTTTTCCCAGTTAAAGGGGAAAGTCTATATCGCAATTATATCATCCTGTTATTTTTGTGGTTTCAAACACTGCACTATGACAGTACGACTATTTTAACTTGCTTACTATTCAAACAAACTTTGGTTGAACTTAGAATTATGATTTTCATTGTTGTGCTTTACTATTTTTAGGATGGCACACCAACATCCAAGACATTTGAACACGTCACCAGTGAGATTGGAGCCGAGGAAGCTGAAGAAGTGGGTGTGGAGCATCTGCTCAGGTAACTTTTGATTAAAATAAATAATTGTTATCACATTACGGTGTATAAATGAAACAAATATGCTTTCTATTTAATAAAATCAATAAAAGTGCTAATACATTTAGATGGAAATGATCAACAGATAAAGACTACTTGCAAACCATGTTAAGCCATTTAATTTCACACCCATTCACTTCTCATCTCACATGTGTCAAACTCGAGGGCCGGGGGCCAAATCAGGCCCTTGGTGGATTTAATTTCGGCCCGCAGGATCATTTTTAATTACTATTAGATCTGGCCCGTCGGTATATTGCACGCACACCTTCACTCAACCCTGAGGATTTCCTCAGCTCAGAGCCTGACTCCAAACATTGATGAACTTGCACCCGAGATGAGATGCCAAGTATCTGGCTTGAACTAGCATCACAGAGAAGCACACTGAGTTTCAATGGATGTTTCCTTCTGCACTTTTTTTCTTGCGACAACAGGGCATGTTTGGTTTTTTCTTTGAGGGAAATTGTTTTTTTGAAGCTGTTGTTGGCCTGTGGAAAAATGTAATCATAAGAAATGTCTCCGGAAAAGCTGCAGATAGAGCCATAAGAAATGAATACAACTGATTATTTAATGTTGTTTTTATAGGCAATAATTTAAGTTTTGTTAGTTCCAGGTTTAATCTGTGCAATAAGTTAATTTCAATAAGTTTTGCAATAAACATTTTACCAGTCCGGCCCTCGACTAGTACCAATATTTTAATTTTGGCCCACTTTGTATTTTGAGTTTGACACCCCTGTCTCACCTGATACCCTATGCAGAGATATCAAGGATACCACTGTTGGCACCCTGTCGCAACGCATTACTAATCAGGTTCATGGCCTGAAGGGACTCAACTCCAAGCTGTTGGAAATCCGCTCTTACCTGGAGAGAGTGACGGCAGGAAAACTTCCCATCAACCACCAGATCATCTATCAGCTGCAGGATGTCTTCAACCTGCTGCCAGACGTTAATCTACTGGTAAGTTGTTTGTATATGAGGGGCAATTGATTTGTATCTATATATGTACAGTAATCATTAAAGGAACATTGGTGTCTTTTTAATGGTAGTACTTTCTCTTACATTTAGGCAATATCTTATTTAGTTTTTCTCATTATGTGCAAATGGGAGAGCTGGGTTTTTACACTGAATTTAAACTGAAGCAATTACTCATTGTTTTAAGTTGAATTAAAACATGTTATAAAAACAACAGCATTTGGAAATAATTCCCTGAACCATAGAGATGTAGGTAAGAAAACCAAAGTAGCCTATCGGCTTACATCTCTAACTGAGCAGCAGCTTCTCATTTATCCACTGGAGGGCAGACTTGGTCATATTTAAAGAGCAGACAGTGCTCTAGTACAGTGTTTTTCAAAGTGTGGGCCCCGACCCGGGGGGCCGCCAGGGGGGTCACTCAAAGTTTGAGGGAAACAGGTTTTTTTTTTTTTAAGTTTAATTATTTTTTTTAGATGTTATTAATAACTGCATATCTATCAATCTGTGTCCTTTGATGCCAATCTTTTCATATTATTATTTTTTGAATCACACGACCGCCCTTCAAGCCTATCAGAATNTGTCTGTGTGTGTTCCCTCCTACCTGTTCCCTCCTACCTGTTTTCTTGATTGTGTTCACCTGGTGCCCCTGTGTTTTCTCCTCCATCCTCACCCGTCTCTTGTTTCCTTGATTAGTCCTGTGTGTATTTAAGTTCTGTTTTTTCTGTCTGTCATTGTTGGTTCGTCGTTTGTCTCTGACCGTTTCTCAATCGCGAGGATGCTTGCTTGGTAGCACATGTCTTCCGAGTCACTTCCTTCAGAAGCTAGGCAAGAATCCTTCCTGGCATTCGGAAAACAAAGAGTGGAACAGGCTAGCAAGTGTG
>NW_011358799.1:351313-394574 GCF_000735185.1 Notothenia coriiceps | reverse complement strand
ATCTGCTCAGCTTTTGGAGCAAGTGAGAGCTAGTGAATGTTTCGCTCTGCAGCTGGATGAGAGCATGGATGTAGCAAATGTCTCAGAATTGCTTGCGTACATCAGATTTATTTCAGAAGACAACTTTGTTGAGGAAATATTATTTTGCAAAGCACTGGAAGGTAGGACCACATGAAGAGACATTTTCCAAGTTTTAGATGAGTACATCATCTCAAACGGACTTGACTGGTCTCGTTGTGTGGGTGTGTGTTCAGATGGGGCAGTGGGGCTATGACAGGCAAAGAAAGCGGAGTGACAGCTTCGATCAGGCAGAAGGCCCCAAATGTGGTGGCAACACACTGCATGCTCCATCGGGAGGCACTTGTACACATCATTTAAAAAAAAAAATTGCAACAGGGGGGTCCCCGCCAGAGGATAATGCTATATGGGGGTCCTTGGCATGGCAAAGTTTGGGAACCCCTGCTCTAGTACACTTCATGTAGTAGTTCAAACATACCTGCTTGTTTCATATCTAAATATATATCCAGATTTGTGTTTTAACACTCTTTAACCCTTTTTTGGTCCCTTTTTTTGTATGCTTTTGTAAAATTGCATCCTAAAAAAAGCTGCCAATCTTATTAAATATTATTTAGCCACAGATTAT
The DNA here is from genome assembly GCF_000735185.1 of Notothenia coriiceps. Taxonomy (NCBI): domain Eukaryota; kingdom Metazoa; phylum Chordata; class Actinopteri; order Perciformes; family Nototheniidae; genus Notothenia; species Notothenia coriiceps. The sequence goes on along the minus strand of NW_011358799.1, from coordinate 393,931 downwards.
TGTTCATATCATATGAAAATGATATGGGTTGTTGTCATGCTTAAGACAACGTTTTGTGATGCTTAAAATCATGTTTCTGTCTTTGCAGGAGTTCACTAAAGCCTTCTACCTTAAGACCAACGACCAGATGCTGGTGGTCTACCTGGCCTCGCTCATACGCTCAGTGGTGGCTCTTCACAACCTAATCAACAACAAGATTTCCAACCGAGACGCAGAAAAGAAAGAAGGACAGGAGAAGGAGGAAGGCAAGAAAGAGAAGAAAGACGACAAAGAGAAAAAGGATGATAAGGACAAAGACAAGGAGAAGGAGAAGGCTGATGTTGGCAAGAAAGATGAGAAGAAGAAGAAATGAGTGTTCTCCTTGTTAAGGTCTCCTCTCAAATGATGCCGCCTTCACCTGGATGTGCTCTACTTTCTGCCCACAGTCACAGCTCTGTATTTGGGTCTCAGGCTAAAAGTAGGACTCTATATGGGGAATGGTGTCATTTGAGATTTGACCTCCCGCTCACAAGTGGCACTCATAAAGACTGTTATTATCGTACAGAGATGATGATGTTTGCGTCTTTGGTTTTTCTGAGCTATGAGAACATGTTTATTCTGTTTTCATAGTTTCCATGACCTTGATCTTATATAACACCTGGGATTGCTTTTTTTGTAAGATGGAAAAAATGTTTTGTTTCTGTATAACTCATTAAATTGGGATCATATTAAAATGAGTGTTTTTTTTGGCAGTTTGACATCTTTTTTCTGTTTTTCTCAAAACAAAAACAATTGGTTAATTGTTGTATAATAAAACATGCCTGTAGGCAGATTTTGTTGAACCTGGAGTTTTGGAGAGAGGGCCACTTATAACAAAAATAGCAGTGAACAAATAGGTTTTGTGTGTGTCCCATGGCAGTATTAACTAATTGATTGCCAAATTGTAGATTATTAGAAGTAATTTAGTTGTATTAAAAAGCTGCATTGAACAGAGCCTATTAATAGGAATACAGCTCGTAAACTAATGGGCAATTGCTTTCATCAACTATGTAGTACACCATAATAGAAGGAAGCACAACGAAAAATAATATTTAGCCCATATTAATATAATAGGTAGTTTAATTAATTGTTATAATAGGGGGTAGGTTTGTTGGTGTATTCTGGTTACAATGTATAGGAAGTACGCATACGCAGTACAGTAAACGTACTGCAGAGCACAGCTGCACAGAGAGCAGTGCTTTTAGTGAGGAGGCGGATCTGTCATCAGGTATATTTTTAAAACTGCGTCATCTGCTGCTTCTCCAAACTGCTCTCTGCTGCCACAGTTACACAGACATGCAGCAGCTGTAGTGGTGACCAGTATAGCGCATTGTAAAACCCAGGTTGTGTATGGCAAATAAGATTATTGGGAAGGTAAACTGGATTGTGACGTAACGGGTTTAACCCCCCGGCAGAGAGACACCGCGTACTGCTCGCGCACGGTCAGCAGCAGTCGGTGAGGAGCAGAGCAGCTCGTGCCTCCTCCAGTCCATAAACCCTCCTCCCTCCCTCCCTCTCTCTCCGGACCTGAGCATGACTTCTCACACATTTCACTGCGACTGAACAACACGGCAACATGGCTTCGTTCCTCGAGGTGAGGCTGCTGGGTTTGGGGTGTTTGTTTGTTAACTTGTTAATTGTCAGGGTGTGGTTCTGCACCGTAGGCTTGTTTGATAGACGGCAGGTGGCATTAGCTTTGCAATCATTATTTAAGTGTTTCGCTCCGCCACATGAGCGTCTGATGTCCCATACATTGCAAATCATGTGTGTGCGGGGATAAACAGGTGGCCGAGAGGCTTCACTGTGATCAAACGTTATCTGTCAGTGCCAAACGTTTTTGTTAAAGAGGCTGCTTCTTCCTCTTCCAGATCGCTGATGATGAGAAAGGCTATGATCTGGACCATTTCTGCGTCCCCAGACATTATGAGAACGATTTGGAAAAGGTGATCATCCCCCATGGACTCATCATGGACAGGTAAATCCCCCATACAATGAAAACAAGTCATATTTCTCTTAAGTCGTCAGGCTCTCTGATACACACACATACTGGTTTGTGCTAAGTACACTTTACTGTATTTGTTTGACAAATCACTGTAGCCCACATCCTGAAGCTTATTTGAATGTGGATTTGGGAGGTTGGGGTTGAATCCAGTGCAGTGCTGTGAAATGCATTGTAGGCAATTAGGTTTAAGTGCAATTTCATGTAAGGCATATCCCCTCGGCCAATACTGTACTGCAGTCACCATTGAATTTTAATTTACTGTTTCCTCCTCTCCCTCCCTGACTTCTCTATTGTGTTTACCACCTACCACACCCAGGACAGAGCGTCTAGCCCGGGATATTATCCAGGACATGGGGGGACATCACATCGTAGCTCTGTGTGTGCTAAAAGGAGGATACAAGTTCTTCGCAGACCTGCTGGACTACATCAAAGCCCTGAACCAGAACAGCGATAAATCAGTCCCCTTGACAGTGGATTTCATCAGGGTGAAGAGTTACCGTGTAAGCTGCCTTTGCTCATTTAATTACCAAGAACCAATTCTGATGATGTGAGGTGTGCGATACAAATGAGAACAATCTCCTCTGCAGTATTCAAAGCGTTTGTGATATAATTCACTATATTGGAGGGAATGATCATTTCTTATCATCCCTCTCAAATTACAATGATCACATTTGTAAATGTCTGAATCTGTATCAAATATATATATTTTTCCCCTGTAGAATACAATAAGTGACATTTCTGGAGCACCACAATAATGTCAACCTAATTAAGAGGAATTGTTCAGCCTTTTTATGTAATAAGGATCGGATCTGTAAACTCACTGAGATGGATAATGTTGTTTTTGCTTTGTATTCCCCAGAACGACAAGTCAACAAACAGTGTCAAAGTCATAGGAGGGGATGAGCTGTCCAGTCTCTCAGGCAAGGTTGGTCTACTGTTGATTTTTCAGACAGAAATACCTCAACTGCACACGTTATATAATTGCATAGCTTATCTACTGTCCTTTTTCCCCCACAGAATGTTTTGATTGTCGAGGTAAGACCTTTTCTTCTTTATTCTGTATTGAGGCTCTATACTGAGTTGATTTTTTTTGTGTGTGTTTGCCTCCACCCTAATGTAACCAATTACTGTGTCCTGCTTTATAAAAAGGATATCGTGGAGACAGGAAGAACCATGCAGACGCTACTCTCCCTGCTGAGTGAATGCAATCCCAAGATGGTTAAAGTTGTAAGGTAGGCACCGTTAGACACTTTACAGACCAAGTTGTATACCTCCACTGTAACATGTCTAATGGACACTCTCCTTTAGGACTGCATTAGAGATGTAATGTGACGGAGGGAGGGAGCAGCTTAAGAGTTAATCTGTCGCACTAATTTAACTGCACTGTGGCGGTAGAGGCCATTTCTCTGATGTATTTCCGACAGCTGGTTGAAACAGGAAATGTGTTGAAGTAACGCGGGTTTCCTATGATGCTTGCATAAAAATTAGTTGTCTTGGTAGGCTCATTTGAATTGATTTAATGTTCAGCCTATAATTATACTTAGCAAATATGTTGCTGAATAACAGTTATTATCTGAACTATGAATACAATTCTTAAATGGCAAGTTTACTCAGTTCAAACACTGAAAAAAAACAATTATTCTACTTAGTCATTGTGGTATCACGCCATGCAGATAGTTCCTCTTCCTGCTGAGGCTGTGCAACTTCTGCTCACATTTCTGCTGCCACACTAAAACAACAGCGCTGAATGAAATTGTAATTGTGGTGCTAAAATAATTGAAGGATTATATTTCAAAAGCTTAAAGTCTATGTGAAAATACAGTAAACAGCTATATCTGAGACTATTATGAACCTTGTTTATGTAAAATGATAGGGCTGTTGAGCTCAGATCACACGTCCAGAAAGAACATCCCTTTGCTACAACCGCCTATACTTTGCAGGAGCTTGAGCCAATCCCAGCTGACATTAGGCAAGATGCAAAGTAGACCATTGATAGGTCAGGGCCACTAACATACACACATATAGCATAGAGAAAGACAATCATTCACTCTCACAGAACGCTTTCTTTCTGTGAGTTAAGCTTTAGGACAGGCAACCTCTATTCATTGGCCCCACTTAGCCTTTACTCTGCATCCACACGTGTAAAATAAGCTTCACACAAAGAGGTTGATCTTGAACCGTGGCAGGCATTAATTAAGATGTAGTGAGGGTGTACCAATCAGTCAGGTTTAAAACTTGCACTGAATATGTTGTGGTGACAATTGTTCTTTCTTTTTAGCATGTCAATTTCCCTTTACAGAGCCTTTGTTTTTTATATCCTGTATTTTCCTTGTTTGTAATTGTAGCCTCCTGGTGAAGAGGACCCCGAGGAGTTCAGGGTACAGACCAGACTGTGAGTGCCTCGCTTTGCACTAAGTTAACTATGGATTTTAGTATTGTATGGCAGTGATCATGCTATGCTCACACGAACAGCTCTGGAAAAAATCAAGAGACATACCTAGAAATAGTAAAACCAGAGAAACTGATAATTTTGCAGTAGTCTCTTAATTTTTTTCAGAGCTGTATGTTTGTTTGCTGGAAGGGCTGGAGAAGTGTTATTTAATCAAACTGTTTTTTCCATGCAGGATTAACAGTTATTTCCGGAAAATGTACTCCAAATGTAGCCGAGCCTGGCACTTATGCACTAATGCATTCCTGATAACCCCCTGCTCACACCGTCTCTGATTATGTAATGCTTTTAGGTTTGTGTTGTATAATCCCCTTAAGATTGTCCCTTAAGGACAGCTGTTACTGTAAGCATTTTGACTTCCCACTGGCTGTGACAGCTTAAGTACAACCTCAAAGAGACATTAAAAGAGCAACATCTATTAGTTCACCACAGAGTTTCAGACCACAGTAAATGTTTCCACATCTCATTTTAGATCAGCGAGTAGAGTTGAGAGAGTTTAACTTCCACTGCACTTGAAATAAGCAGTTTTTTTATGTGCCTCACAGTGGTAGTAATGGTCTGTTTTTATTTCAGATATTGGTTTTGAGGTGCCAGATTCCTTTCTGGTGGGCTATGCTTTGGACTACAATGAGTACTTCAGAGATCTCAGTGTAAGTTTGCTGGTGTAGATGATTTTAGATAAGGGGTATGAGGACAGATAACCCATGCCATGTTATCATTTAATCGTATACAGTTGTTCACTGATTCTCATAGTATAATATATTAGCAGTTTCAAAATGCAAAACTAGTTTAACTGTTTTGTTGAAAGAATAGTTTCCATTATCAGCTGGCTGAAATCAAGCATGTTTTTAATGTATTGTGATGGAGTGATACCAAACACTTTATCATTATTTTTTTTTAAATCTTAGAAAAAGTACATTTCAAGCAGTACAAATTAAACAGGACGTGACCTCAGTGCCATCACTTGTATCTAGCAACTGCACAAAAAGTCAAATTTTAAAAAATAAAAACCCAAATGATGAACTATAAGATAAGATAGTACTTTATTGATCCCAATTTGGGAAATGTTTGTGTTGTAGCAGCATAAAAAAGACATGGCATTGTACAATAAAAATTCAAAGACTAAAAATAAACAAGAAAGTAGAAAATATACATGTTGAATTAACAAGGTATTATGTATACATACATATATACAGGTACATAAATATATGACAGGTAGACTATTAAATATAGAACAGATTATATAAATGTACAATGTGGTTTTATTCCAAGAGAAACTATGGAGCAGAGAGTTCTCTGCCAGCCAGAGGTGATTTCTATGCAGAGAATGTAATGAAAAAACATGCACTGTCCACTGATTTATTTTACCCGTTCACAGCACATCTGTATACTGAATGATCAAGCCAAGGAGAAGTACAAAGTGTGAGCAGAAGTGCTGGAGAGGCGATGGCTGATATCAATGAAGACTCGGACCACTGTGATGCCCATCATTAGCTTTGCTGTGTTTTGAAACTTATTTATTTTTCTACATACAAATCCACAAAATGTGACATGTGGGTTGTAAATAACTTAGAACTTTTTGTCCCTTAATTAAAATACATGGGATCAGTTATGTATACTACACATATTTTGGTTGTTAAATTTTTATTTATTTATTTACATGTGTATAGACTGCCTGCTGTCTTATCTTTGAGATGGATAGAAGAATGTAATTTATTTGTTCAAGTCACAAGTCTCAGGCTAATTACGGCTTTTATGTTAAGTGAGCTGTGAGTCAAATGTAAGTAGCCTTCAATTCATTGTAATGTTTTTTTGACTTATAATGCAGATATTTCCTCTCATTATGCCATAATATGACTGACTTGGAATGTAGGCCTACTGTAACGTTATGTTTTATTCATGCTTTCATCGAAGACCTGTTTACAGCAATACAAATCTTGTGAAACCTTGATTCTTAGTTTTGAGATTGTATTTTTTCACTTTTCCCTGAAGTTATATTTATGTTAAAATACTTAACTGTGGCTTCTATCCATGTGATACTCTTTGCATTCCTATTTATGAGACTCGTTTTTTACTTTTGAGATGCAAATGTGAAATCGACGTCAAATTCGTCACTACAATGCTTGTGGCTAACTGGCTGTGTTCGTCGCACACTGTGACGATTGGTTGTTATGAAACTTCTCGGCCTCGAGGTACAGTAGTCTACTCACGTCTCGGAAGTGATATATTTGACTTACCTGTCGAATGACATACGGGAAGTCACGAAATGACTCTTAAAGACATTTTAGTTAGTTACATTTGTTATCCCAGATACCATGTTAGCAGTTCCTCATGCTATCGTTAGCTTATCAGTCCACCGTGTGACGTAGAATATGTGGGACGAATGGACCTCAGTTTTATTTCAAGTTTTATTTATGATAAACTAACTTGTTCATTGCATGCTGCATAGTTACTGATTACCAGACACTAGTTAATATTTGATTGTTTAGACTCCGTTGGACCTGACAACCCGCAGTTTCATGCTGTACTCGAGCATTTTTACATAGTTTGTCCGTTAGTCTTTTTTTCCTGTCATCCACTCTGTTTCTGCGTTGAAACATCTGCTACAATGCATGTTAAAGAGGACATCATAGCCATTTTAGAGCAGTTTGACATCGGGAACAAATTATCTTCTCTACCGGTGCTACCCAAAGCCTCAGTGCTGATCCCACTGATGGTGAAGAATGGAGAGTTGCACACCATGATGACCCTGCGATCAAAAGAGGTAACAAGTGAGGGTCAACTGTGGGTGTACTCAGCTCAGAGAGCCTGCTGTCAACTGTTTTGATCTGAATGTATAAGAGTATTATGCCTCAGTTGAATAGTCTCTGATTGAGTCCATTGCATAACACAATACAAATGTTGGGACCTATGGTTGGAACCAGTTAAATAAACAGCTGGTTTATAGTTTTCTGAAAATCAAAGAACATTATTATTATTAACATTATTTGAGAAATAAACACAACAGAAGAGTAGCCTGTAAAGAGGTAAAGCATGTTTGAATTTCTAATGTTCTATTATATCTTTGTGCTATGCTGCCTATGCATGCAGTGCTGTAAAACAGTCCTTTTGTGTCTCTGCAGCTGCGGACCAGTGCTGGTGAGGTGTGTTTCCCGGGTGGGAAGAGAGACCCCAGTGACAGAGATGATGTGGACACAGCTCTGAGAGAGGCCGAGGAGGAGATAGGTCTCCCACCTGAAGATGTTCAGGTGGTCTGTAGACTGGTCCCTATCATCAATAAGGTAGGCCAGTGCAAACAATTACCCCTTCAAACCATAGACTGTATAAATGGACATAGTTTCCGTTACGTCACCCATAGGATTCTGCACATAAGGCGCTTTCACACCGGAGTACTTTTCCCAGTAGCTATAGTTCTGATATAGTTCCGAAAATGTGCGTTCACACCCAGTGGTGGAGCCAGGACATTTTCGGTGGGGTGGCCAGGATGGAACCAGTGATCATTTTGGGGTGGCATTGAAGTCACTATTATACAGTGGCGAACCGTGTCTATCACAACTGGACCTTCTGTAGACACACACACCCCCCGCCGCCGCCTTGCTTTCTTTTCTAACACAAAACCACTGTAATGCGTAGTGCATGGTCCGAGAAGGACAAACAAATCAACGTAACACTGTAATATTACAGATCAACAACACAGATAGGATTCTCATTTATTCATTTTACATACATTTTATTTATAAAATTAAATCGATGTTTTGTTTATCTGAGTGTTCCAGGGTATTCTCTGAATACCTTGAAGGCCCTGACGGTTCGCCACTGGGTTACAGTGTGTGAACGCTGCAGTAAATCCTCTTCCTGATTTGCATGGATCCGGTTGAATGTGAGGCCTGCTGCGTGTTTGTCCCTGAGACAACGAGCGACGGCAGCCAGAACTGTTTTTTGTTTCACGATGTGACAAAGCCGGCTTACTGTCCTCCCTTAAAGTTTGTATGCTCAATGCCGGCTACCTTCCCGTTTCCACCATGATTGCATCATACAGAGCTGTAGATTACACATATTTTACACCATCAAAGTATTACCGGCTTCCTTTGGCCGATGGCTGGGCCAAGCTGAGCATATGCTCCGCGATTAAGCATCCTTAAGTGATTTTTCATAGCCCGTTTCATTTACCCATGTTTAAATGTGCTTTGGTTAAGCCCATTGGCCTCTTATGTCAACATGCTGCTGAGGAGATGGCATTAAATGGATTTAGGGCTGTGTGTGTCTGTGTCTTTCTGTCTGTGTGTCTATGTGCGTGTTTCAACATGTTGAAGGTTTATATAATGCTTGTGGGTGTAACTGAGAAATCATAAAGCATGGTTGCATGTATGAATGTATATGTTGCTATCTGTGCATGTATGCTTGTGTCAAGACTAGAGGGTGTGTGTGTGTGTGTGTGTGTGTGTGTGTGTCATAAAGGTCTGGCCCTTAATGCCAAATCAGCCACCTGGTCCCAGATTGGGCCACAGCCTGGTTTCATATCCCCTCCTTCATTTGGGAATGAATGGGATTAAATGTAATCCCGTTTATAGACACCCGTAGAGATCAATACTAAACTGCATTTAACTTGATTTGACTGTAATCTATTACAAAGACGCTTACTATTGCACTAAGCGTTGTTTAGAAAAAGAGCCAATGCTTCGTTAATGGCTGCTTTTTGTTTAAGCCTTGGACCAGTTCTCTTTACTAATGATTTCTAATCCAACGTCAACATAAGGACACACCGACTCCATTGACCTGATTTCAGTTGCTAGTTTTTCTGTATTTCCATGCGATGTTTCACTTCCCTCGTAAATATTTGCATATTAATTTGAAATGTTCACACAACAGGATGATTTGAAGTGTAATCATACCAATACCCGCACGTTTTATAAATACACACATGCCGTGGTTAATTGGCGGTTAGATTTCTAAATCTCGGGGTGCAGCCTTACTCGTTCAACTCAAAGCAGGATATCTGAGAGACATGTGTAACAACCCCCCCTACTTTCCATTTAATTGGTTTCATAAACAGATTAATTTGAAGGAGAGGGGGGCTTAATTGCTAATCAGCGTTTCCATGCAGCTCCTGAAGAGTTGAACAGGATCAAGTGTGTTCTTCTACCACAAAAAGGCCTTTAGAGCCTGCAGTACACTGACAGGGGAAGAGAGGAGAGAACAGGAAGAAGGAGATACAAAGAATAAGGAGGCAGTGGTAAGGAAAGGAGGAAGCAGGAAGGAGAGAGGGACATTTAGAGGATAACGACAAAAGGCTAGGCTCTGTTCAGAAAAGTTTGTTTAGTTACCATTGAATATGTTGATGTCTTTGAAAAGAGATATTGAACTCTATAACTGTCATCTCAACATGATGTAGCTCAACTGGGTTTCAATCTACCTACATTCTCCCATCCTACACCCCTCCTGCACTCCCTACACACCCAAATCCGCTTTAAGACACTGGTACTGGCCTACCCTTTTGTGAGGGGATCCGGTCCGTCCCACATCCAGGAGAGGATCAAACCATACACCCCAGCATGTGCTATCGTTATGCATGGGTCAATGGGCTGTCTACACCCTTACTTGACCCAGGTACACTTCAACAAAAACACAACTCTTTGTTATCCCGGATCCAAAATGGTGGAATGAGCTCCCCATTGACCTCAGGACTGTTTCACCTTTACCTTGGCCATTAAATCAGAAAAATAAGAATAGAAATGGAGGTCTTCATGAGTTTATTTGAATGCACCAGCACTTCAATGATTTGGCTTATTATGAAGCGAATGTACAGTACCTGCACTTTTCTTGTTGTTCTGAGTTAGTGTCTTTGTGGTTTATTGCACTTATTGTAAGTGGCTTTCAATTTAAGTGTCAGCTAAATGTAATGTAATGTTGTTGTTGTTGTTGTTTTTAATCTTGACATTAATGATCATGCTGTTGTTCCCAGCGGTGCTGAGCGATCGGCTGATCCTGCTGTCCTTCCTGGAGCAGAGCCAGGTGGCTGCAGTCTACCTCAACCCAAAGAACCAGGAGACCCCGGAGACTGGCAGGCGAACAGACAAACTCTCACCCTCTGAAATCAAGGTACAGTCAACGCATTGATGTGCATGAGTAATGTGTGTGTGCCTTTGAGATTCTGTATGCACTAAGACTGGTGTGAGAAGATGAAGTGAGAGTCGGAAGGAGAAAGTAAAGACAGACAAAGAAAGGCAGTAGCATGTCGTCCCATATCATTGTCTAATTCCCATCTGATGGCACGCTGAAACATTGTGTGTCAATACTTCTCGGACAACAAATTAACTTTGATTTGAGACCAGGAGTCTTCCAAATAAGAAAATCTTAACCTGTTGCTTCTTAATTCATTTGCAGACTTCTGTCTATAGAGATTACTTCACAAACTGCCTGAATCTAGCAAAAATGAAACTTTCATTTCGGTAGTTAAATTAGTTAACTACCCGCTATCAGAATCTATGATACTTGTACGTGCCCTAACCTTTGGCCTAATGCAGTTTGTAAATGATGAATATTGGCCCAACTCTGGCTTTGTATCTTTGGACACAACAGGTGAATGTAGTCACCATGGGAACACGGGCCTTTTGTCTAAATATGCCTCTTACTCTCTACATCGTTGCTGTTTCTGTCTAATAATCTCTCATAAAAGTGTGTATTGAGGCAGCTTGATCTGGAGGTGTTTTGTAGGTATTAGTAAAAAGTCAGAGTATGTGCCGACACGTTCGTCCCTCCCCAAAAACAAAACTGCACTCTGTCCTCCCTCCCTAGCTAGCTGGCTAACTGCTAACCCTGGCATTATCACATTACTGCCAAGCCCTTTTGTTAAGGTGTGTGTGGTTGTGTGTGCGTGTACATGTGGGTGTGTATTAAAGCAATCGTTGCTGCCGCGCGTCTGTCTCCAGAAGCAGAGTCCTGATAAGACACCCCCCCCCCCATAGTGTACACCCCACACCTCTGTCAATGCATGTGCTGCTACGTACACACATGTGCACACACACACACACACACACACACCCCCACACACACACACACACACACACACACACACACACACACACACACACACACACACACACACACACACACACACACACACAACTACCCATCCCCCCACACACACACACACACACACACACATCGCCCTGGTCCAGTGGGCTAAGCTGGAGAAGGGAGAGTGGGGGGGCGTTGAGGGGGGGCTAAACTAATCCGGCCCACAGAAAGTGGTTTTTGATTATTGCTGACCAGCAAACGCCAGCAGAAAAAAAAAAAACAGAAGAGGGAAGAGATGGGTAGGGATGGTGAGGTGGAGGGGGGCGGGGGGAGTTGAGATAGTGTGTTATTAACCCGGTGATTTTCAGATTTTTTTCTTCTTTGCCATTTCTAATCTGTCAGTGATCTCCCGTTCAGCTGTTTGAGGCAACTCTTTGTTCCTTTTATCATCACATGTACTTCCATCATTTTAATTCATCTCTGTATTTCGTGTCCAGAGCAAATTCCCCCCCAAGGGGGCAAGAAGGGCAGACATGGACCACTGAACCTCCAGCTTGTCGATTTATTAATTTCTGCATGTTTCTGTGCTTTAAACCCTTTTTTTGTTCCAAGAGATTTTAGTTTTTGTTGTTGTTGTTTTTAGAATAATTTAAATAGACATGGCTGTATTACTGCTTTCATAACGTGCCTTTCTGTCAGGCCCTAGACACTCGTATACACTGTAACACAGGTCGTGTGTGTGTGTGTGTGTGTGTGTGTGTGTGTGTGTGTGTGTGTGTGTGTGTGTGTGTGTGTGTGTGTGTGTGTGTGTGTGTGTGTGAGAAATGAGCTGTGGTGTTCATGAAAGGCAGGTTCACAGTGTAAGACCTGCAATTTCACCTGCTTTAAAAGTGCTTCTGGATGAAGCACTGTTTAAGGGTGTGTGTGTGTGTGTGTGTGTGTGTGTGTGTGTGTGTGTGTGTGTGTGTGTGTGTGTGTGTGTGTGTGTGTGTGTGTGTGTGTGTGTGTGTGTGTGTGTGTGTGTGTGTGTGTGTGTGTGTGTGTGTGTGTGTGTGTATAAAAGTGTGTGCTATACACTTTTTACCCCACTGCCTGTGCATGTATACATGTGTATTTGTGTGCATACATGCATGCATTCATGTATGTGTGTGTGTGTTTCTGTGTGAATGTGTGTGCCCCCCCCCAGCGCCACGAGAGCTCATTACTGTGCGTCTCTTTGTTGTGGCCCGTAGAGCGTGGCGGACCTTCCCAAAAATATGCACATCACTAAAACAACAATCCCGACAGAACAAAACACGCAGACACACATTAATAATGGAAGATAAAAAACAACCTTTAGAGATCAACAAAAACAAAATTGGGGAAGGACACGAGTAATATTCGGGGCTGGAGAAGTTTGAGAGCCTTCAGGTGTTAACAGAGGTAGGTGAATCCAAATGAGTGAATCACTTAGGCTCTCTGATAACTTCCCCTTTTACTGGTGAATGTGATACAGCAGCTAGTCTTCATCTTCTTCCTCTTCCTCACCGGATCTTCTTGTCTTCTTGTCATGATGAATAAATAAGTTGATGTACTCTGGTCCTGCATTGGTAAGTCTTTGTGATGTCTGTTTTTTTATTTGCAGGTTCCATTATTATTTTTATTATTATTGTTATTATTATTATTATGTGCCGCTTTCCCCCTTCTACTCCAGTAGGACTCAGATGAGGGTGTTGCACTTTTCCTTGTTTATGAGATGTTTTGGTGTTGTTGTTTTGTTTTGTTTCTTTCCGTTAACTGTCAAGTGGGAACNTGTTTATAGGTCCTGCCCTCTGGCCATACACGCCAGGGATTTTGGGCTCCATGGAAATATATCACATTGGGCCCCACCATCAGGTCCAGGCCACGCCAACCAAGCACAATTGCTGTAACCACACCTCCAGAACCCAACCAACTCATTTATGCTTTAAATAACTCTACCTGTACAGGCTTGCATCTATCTTGTAGTCCAATACTAACTGCACAATATTTACTGACACTGAGCTGTGAAAATATAACACTTATGGGGGGACAGGGCTGCTAAGTCTAGAGATGGATCTGTTGGTCCTGGCACCAGGGGGAGGGACAACTGATTTAGTATGAATCGCTGCTAAAAATGTACCTGCATTTACTAAATGTCAGCTAAAAGAGGAGTGAAATTAAAAACCTGTATAGATATTAACAGTATTTAATGTCAGCTTAGTAAAAAAAAAACATAACAATTATTATTTACAATGGACTACGCGTAGCTAACAGACACATTTCCTCCACTCATAGATCACACCCACCTTTTCTTTGAAAAACTGGGCGACATACATTGGACACCCCCCAGCTCCGCCACTGTTCACATAAAAAAAAACGGAACTAGAACTTAGTTCATGAGAACCTTTTCACCCCCTTTTCAGTCCCTAGGCGCATACAAACCGCAGTACTTTTCCCACAAAGGTTCATGAGAACTCTTTAGTTCGACGGGAGGAGTTTGACGCTCGTGAACTGTCAACAGGACAGTGGCGACTGGTCAAAAAAAAACATATATATATTTTAAGATCATGTTTAATCATCTGATTTGTCTGTACATTGCTGTTTTAGTCTGTGTTCTTCTAATTAGTGTCAACAGTGTGTGCCTATTGAGCGGTTTAGAGCCATGTGGGACAAAACCCGATCATGCCCCTCCCTCTACTGAATGGTGACTGTCAAAACTACACTGCGCATGCTCAGAGTATTTTCCTATTTAATGTGTGGCAAAAAAATAATGACCATAGGGGCACTGAGCTGCCATCCCCACCATACGTCATCTCACATAATTCAGAGCTGATTGGCTGTAAGTACGTATGCCGCAAAAAGTATGATGCGTGAAGAGGAGACGAGAGAGAGTGACGCGTCCTAAAACCATGCCTAAAACCCGGAAATAAGCTGCGCATGGCTTCCCTCGACAAAAAAGCAATGAGATTTCTCCATAGGATTTTAGAAAACAGCTCGAAATAAGATCTGTGGGAAACGTACCTGTTAGATAAATGCACGTTCAGCCGGATAATATCCACATGTCTACCCTACTTTTATAATTTTCTAATCATAAATCTATCGATTAGATTTATGATTCGACTTTTGAAACTACAAAAAGATAAGGAGGAATTTTACAAAAAAGTAATAGATTTTTGTCCAGAAGGATAGGCAAATGGACTTCATTTTCAAGTCAAGGTAAGACCGCAATTTTATTGAAAATGGGATCTTACTAAGAGAGAACAATTCAATATTTAAATGATAAAATTACATTTTTTGGGTATCCTTTTGTTGAACTGTCTGTTTAAAATTAATCGAAGCATCAGACAAAAAAAGCTTTTGAAAATAACATATTTTGATTTAGGTCAAAATATAATATTTGTAAACCTGAAGAGTCAGTGCCTCACCAGCCATGAACCTCACTGCACGTCACTGCAGAAGCTTATATATAGACATCTAAGTTTTTTGTGCCCCAATACATATAAAAACGCCACTGCAACAGGAGCACAGGGGGAGCCTCGCTGCGGGGACATGTCAGCGCAACTTACATGATGCCGAATTCAACAAACAAATTTAAATAATTGGTTTGAACGGCATAATAATAAGGACGATCGTCCGTTCTGTGATTCTCCAGAAAACACAGGCCAGTCCGCCCCTGTGTAGCATATTATTTTGATGAGAGATGAGCAGATCTTAAAAAAACTTTAAGACCTAATATAACTAAAAGGATTGTGTTATAAAACAATGCACCCCCCACACAGTTGTCATGAAGGAGGAATCTTACTATACAGAGAATATGTTTTCTTGAACCACGATGTAAACATTTATTTCTGCTGTAAAGTTGGTCATTTTAACATGGGGGTCTATGGAAATTGCTCCCTTCTGCAGACTGCTCCTACTGGCCACTAGATGGACTGCAGTTTGAGGCACTTCCTTATTGGCCTCCCGGCTCTGCACAAAGAGTTTGCCGCTTGCTTCAAACGCATCAGCTGATTTTGGTCCATCTATTTCACATGCCCCCCTCCCACCTCTATTTTTATCTCTTTTAACAGAGCGGTTTGTTGGTGACCCCGGTGGTTGGCTTCATAGACGAGTCATTTTGTCCCTGTCCAAACCCAGCTGAGGTCAGTGCTGTGTTCACTGTCCCCCTGGACTTCTTCACCAGCGACAAGGACCACTATGCCACCCATGGTGTTGCCGGGACAACGGGGATGCTGCACTCTTTCCATTTTGTGGACGCTGATTCAGGAAGCCAGTATCACATATGGGGCCTCACTGCCATGTTTGCCATACTGGTCGCTGCCCTGGCTCTCAAGAAAAAACCTGACTTTCATGTTGCTTTTGACCCAGAAGATCCAATATCCTTCTTCCAACAGGTTCTACACAGAAGAACGAGTAAACTATGACCAGCTGTGTCCTGATGCTTGTAATGCATTTGTGCCGATACAAATACCTGAAGCAGAAGTGTTTTATAATTGTTGTTCCTTCATATATAGCCTTGTGAAGATAAGAATACATTTAGTAATGTGAAATATTTGCTTGAGAAGATTAATATATAAAACTTTCAGAACTATTCACTTATGAGAAAAAAAACACATACGTTTTAATTTTTATTAATTCATTTAATGTAGCAGCAGGATTACAGATATAAACAGAAGAGTATACAAATGTCCAGACCAAGGCAAAGTACATGTTAATAATAGTTCAGATGTATGATAACACACTGGGGTTGACCTTTATCCCGACTGCGGGGTCTTAAGGCTAGATACTAAAGCTCAAGCTACACAGAACGGATACAACAAAACTGTTGGAGAATGTGAAATAGAAAGCGAACTAGGAAAAGTGAGCTAACTGAGTACACACAAGATACAGCTCACACTATTGGCAATTAACAGTTAATTTATCATGGTTGCTCCTTTTGATCAAGCAGTTCACAGCAACAATAGTAATGTTGACAAGCACATCAACACAAGATAGCTCTCCATAAAACAATCTCCACGGTCTCGTCCCTTTTACCTCACATGTACAAATCTCATGAGGCATGAAAAACATTTTCAACAGAAAGTAACAAACAAGTTGACAATTCACTGGTGAAGCTGCACGATGTTGTACAAATAAAATATATCTGTATGGGCTATGGTAATGCTTGTGTTTAGAAATAAAGATTACATCACAAAAAGGTGTCTTGATGTTCAACAGTCCTAGAGAATAAAAAGGACAAGGAGCCAAATAGTATGACACGAAAGGGACACCAGTAAACACAGCAGAGTAACAGTTAAGTTATCAAGGCACACAAAGTTCTGTTGAAAGCATCACAATTGAAATTCAAGATACCCCTGCAGTATATTTCACATTTAAATATACATGGATATTCATTACATGACTGAAGGACAAAACTGATATTTTGTAAAGATTTGTGTGCTATCTTCACCACCTTTTAAATTAATGTTTCACATGTTTTGTTTCAGGTGGTAGTGGCTATTCGAAGAGTCAGACTGAGCATCCTGGATTGCTCAAAATGAAACTGGACGTGAAAAAACATGAAATTACACCAAAATCCAAGACTAAACAATCTGACAAAATGTACAGTGATACAAATGACAGTTGGTGCCACCCCCACCCTCAAAATATATGTTCTTTAAAACTGTAATTGGTCCGATGTCAGATGCAGAGCAAGCTCTATGTCCACACCATGAGGTAAAATGTACATTCATGAAACTGAAGTCACAGGTTGGCTTTCTGTGTTGGTATGGCTTTAAGAGGCATTACTTTTCCGCACTTCTTCCGCAACATCATGTGCTCTTAAACTCCCCAAGAGGACTGGAATGCTTGGAAACATTACTACTGCGCTCTAACCTGATCTACAGTTAATGGATGAGTCAAAGTGCCATTTGAGATGCATGACATAAAAAACAAACACACAAGAAAAACCTAGCCCATGTATTATGTTATACAGGTTGGGTAAAGTCATTTTTATAAACAGTATAATTAAGTTCCAACATATTTGCTTGATGTCCACTTAATTACATTACTAATATCAGTCACGCACTTCACAATAAACCTGCGCTTCATTTCAGGAAAACATACCAGCAATGATATATTCTGTGCTATGAGCATAAACCAAAAAGTTTAGTTTTACAAAAATACTCTGCATTTTTGATACATGGATACAAAATTCTAAAAAAGATAAGTTACTTTAAAACAGATCACGAACAACTGCAGGAAAAAATAGTATGACTATGAAAATGTAAACAAATGCATATGTGAGCAACATTATTCTAACATTTGAATTATTCTCAAAAATTGTCTTTATGATAATGCCAAAATTGGCCACTTTTATAGATATGGAAAGTACAGCCGTTATATTTTGCATCAAAAAATAGAGTAATGAATCAAATTGGTGGAAATGTTTAGAGGAAAACTGATCCATGACACAAAGTACCTTTACGTATCTTTTATAAATCTTGCACTCAAAAACATGCTGAATCACTATCCATGTAAGAGCTGCATAACTTAAATGAGTAAGTACGAATGAGTAAACATTATGATAGCATTTGCAAGGACATGAATGAGACAAGATGATTCACAACAGGAGCTTTGGTATGCCTGGGTGCGCTCCAGTCTGACCCCACAACAACAGCCAGCTCTAGACTCAACGCCGCTTCAAAACTAACAATTATTGTCAGTGCTATAGAGATAAGTATAAACTGTTATGTACTATCATCACATCAGAAGTGCCCACCATGCCTGCACATAGCACCATAGATCAAAATGGCGGCCTCTATGTAACAGAGATTTCATTTACCAGTGAGCCCCTGTTCACAACACATGGGACGGGCACTCGATGCCAACTTCACACGGTACCAACACTGAGACAAAAACTTAAATATCTAACACAACACAAGGTAAAACAGTCTCAAGTGACAGATTGGACAGTAAATGGTACAAATAACAATACGATGAAAACCCCTTCATTTCATGGACTAACTAAAACAAATCAGTATTTTAGGGTGTTGTGTCAGTGTGTAAAACACAAAGGCCTACTTACCACTCCAACACTGAAAATTGACAATGCTTTTGTGGGAATGGCTGTTTGTTTAGACTGGACCACTGAGACTGAATACAAAGAGGAATTCAACAGTGAGTAGACATCCTATACAAAGTTGTCATAGACCTACAAAATAATGTAAAAATGCTTGATTAAGATGTATTTACCTTTACAAAGACAACTGCTGTGTTACTTTTTTCGTTTTTTTAACTGAATAGTTCCGAGTACAAATTCAGCTGGGTCAGTAGAGAGCTGTGGACGAATATAAGGATTATCTAGAGGTTATAAAGTGCTTGAGATAAAATGTTTATAAAACCACACGACACTCCATTTTCACAAGTGGAACGTTTCTTTCTATCCACATTAAATTTGTAAAAGTTACCAATTCTTCAAAACAAAAAATATATACACACACACTACATAGTTGAATGCTTCTTAAAATTGGACAAAAAAGCTTCTCCAAGCCCGGTATTGTCGCCTTGACCTATGAAAACACTGGGAGGTGCCAGAACCAAAAGCCAAGTCACAGTTATCACAAGGGTGAATCTCATTTGAGAGTGTTTGATAGGCCCTCTTATTTTTTGGGGGAACCCCCTACAATACCAGAATGTATTGACTGATCACCATTTTGGTGAGTGAGTTATTTTTTGTGGAGTCGATCGATGCTCAAACTCTCTTCTACTAGAGTCTGCTCATGTGCAGCACATATAATGGAGGCAAACATTCTACAAATGTACTTAATTTGTCAGTCTATACTCTTAGAGTAGTCAAATTGATGACATGTGCAAAACCAGGGTCTAATTAACTGCAAAATATCCTGTCATGTCATTAGATTAAATTGAGTGGGGACAATATTTTATCCCTGTTGTTATGCCAGGTAAATGATATTCACATGATGAACAGACAAAAACACATCTCTTCCCCTCATATTGGGCTTGAAGTCTTTGCGCTCACAACATGAGATTCAGTTTTTTTCTGACACAATCTGATATTCACTTAATCGCTGGCTGTTTTAATCTGCTCCGCCTACTCTGACAATACTATTCCCGTTTCCCTGTTGCTGACATTCTTTATCCCTTTCCAGTTTCTCCACCAAACCTGGTAGGTTTTTTTATCATCATCTCAGACTCATATTATTAAAAACACTAACAACAAAACTCTGCATTTTTGAGACTGATGGATAAAGCAGTTATTACAGGCCTCTCTGATCCTGCAAGAGGAGTAATAACAAAGGCGGATTCTTCGATTCAAGGACGATGGATGTATGAAGGCTCTAATATTTAAAATATTCAATAAAAACAATTGCAAGAACGTATAATTGAGGTTTAGGTAAAGGGGCATTTAATTATTAAATATCCAATTGTTTTCTAAATGTTGTGGCATTTGCACAAAACACCACGCACTCTGGTCAATGTAGGGATGTTTAAACACTTTTCACTGCTTTTGTAGGCTTTCCAGTATGTCCTCAAATTTATCGATGTTGGACGATGCAGATATTGAAGCCTGCAATTGATTCTGTAAGCTACTCTGTGTCTGTAGATTGGTCTGCATTGGAGTCGGCAGGCTTGTCTCTATGGTTGCCTGTAAACTGGACTGCAGAGTTGTTTGTGTGTTTGTCTGCATGGCGCTCTCTAAGCTTGACTGCATTTGGGCCTGAAGGGTGCTCTGTAAGCTGCTATGCATGTTAGGTGGCATGGTGGAGGCAGCTTGTCCCATTGGCTGGTCCAACAGAGGCTGCATGTGACTGGAGCTCTGAGGCGGGCTCTGAGCAGCGAGGGTGGGTCCGGAGGAACTGAGCAGCTGGGGCGAGTCTAGGAGGAAGAGAGAATGGAAATAATCCTTATAACCAAACAGCAGGTAAAGGCTTTGGCAAGACTTACATTTAGCTTGGATTTACTGTACTAAAAATGGAGATTTACCATTCTGGATGCCAAACACAAACAGGTTGGCCTGTCCTTGTGGAGCCACGTTTCCACCCACTGTGGTCTGGAAAAGCTGCTCCGGGGGCTGCTGGCCAGGGTTGGCTACCACCCCCACACTGCCCTGGACCACAAAGATGGTTGTGCCAGGGGATGGAGCCTGGTGGTTCAGCTCCTGTGAGCCAATAGAGCTCTGCAGGCTGGACAGAGAGGTCTGAGGCAGGAACAGCTCCACAGGCTGACTGCTCTGCACGCTGCTGGAACTTAGTCCCACTTGCATTGGCTGCTGTTCCTGGAACAGGCTTTGCTGCCGGTTCTCAGCGGAGGACACGTTTCCTCCACCTGAGGAGCTCTGGTCCTGGAAGGACATGGGCTCTGCTGGGTCAGGCAGCTGGATTCCAACGCTAATGCTCCCCATCTGGGAAGGGCCTTGTGTCTGGGTGCTGAAGAGAATAGTTGGGGGAATAGCCTGGGGGTCAAGATCTGTGGTGCAGAGCAAGAGACCGGTCTGCTGGGGTTGGGAAAGCTGGCTCTGAGGGACGGTGTTAGGCTGGGAGTGGTTCTGGATACTCTGGAACAGGGAGCCTCCCTGCTGGAGAAGCTGCGGTTGCTGTTGTTGGTTCTGCTGTGGAGACTGCTGCTGCTCCATTGGGGTGCTCTGCTGCTGCATCTGGGAAAGCTGAGCTTGGGGTTGGTTCTGAAACATTACGACAGACTGGGGCTGGCTGTTGGAGGTCTCCATGGAGGAGATGAATGTCAGCTGTGGTTGCTGTTGTTGGGGCTGAGGGTTTGGAGACAGGTACAACGTTGACCCTGTAGGCTGCTGCTCTGAGCTGAGACTGCCACTGGTCAGAACTGTCAGTGTGTTCTGAAGCAGGGCAGCCTGGACCTGCTGTTGGGGGCTCTGGGTCTCAGCGAGGGGCCGCGGCGATTGAAAGAGCTGCTGTGGGGGAGATGTGTGGGAGGGGGGCTGTGTTGGGAAGGTGGTCTGAATGGTGAGCAGCTCTCCAGTCTGTTGAAGCAGGGACACTGGCTGCTGGACCTGGGGAGCGGAGTGGATTTGGGGCTGAAGCAACTCCGCCTGAAGGTGCTGCTGTAAATTCTCCAACACCTGCTGCTCCTGCAGTTGTTGTTGCAAGTTGCTCAACGCTTGATTTTGCTGCTGTTGTTGTTGCTGCTGCTGCTGCTGCTGCTGCTGCTGCTGCTGCTGTAGCTGATGTTGCTGTAAATTGGTAAGTATTTGATTTTGTTGTTGCTGATCCTGAAGTTGGATGCTGTTGAGGACTTGCTGTTGCTGATTCTGCTGCAGATGTTGTTGCTGCTGAATATTCTCTATAATGTGCTGCTGCTGCAGTTGCTGCTGGTCTTGTGGCTGTAATATAAGTTGTTGTTGTTGGATCTGCATGTTATTAAGACCTTGCTGCTGAAGGTTACCAAGGATTTGATGTTGCTGCAGGTGTGGATGCTGTTGAAACTGTTGCTGTATTTGTTGTTGTTGTTGTTGTTGTTGCTGAATCTGCTGTTGTATCTGTTGTTGTTGTTGCATCTGTTGTTGCTGTTGCATCTGCTGTTGCATCTGCTGCTGTTGCATCTGCTGTTGTTGTTGCATCTGCTGTTGCTGTTGTATTTGTAGCTGTTGCTGTGTTGAAAGTGTATTATCTGTGTTTCCCAATCTAAGGCTATTCATGTTCTCCTGGACGTGCTGCTGGAGGGTGTCTGCAGAGGGGGTGGGGCTGTACAGCACAGAGTTGAGGTGCTGCTGGGCTACAGCCGCCTCCAACACTTGCTGGAAGGTGGTGTTTCCTCCCGCCTGTAGCTCCCTTACTGCCCTCTCCATCTGGGTCACCCCATCCTGGGGGAATAGGGGTACCTGTGACTGCTGGGGCTGAGAGGGAGTCGCTATCTGGGACATGGCCAAGACTACGACCCCTCCGCTACTATTGGAACTCTCAGGAGGTATGCTGTCCTGAGGATCTCTGAGAAATTGCTGAGGGACTTCTGGTGTTACAGGGGGGATTGTGGTATCGCCCTGCACTGGGAACGAGGTTGTGGGGGTAATGTCTTGCTTCTGTATGGGGCTGAGAGACTCAAGGCTAGGAAAGACAGGGGGCACCTGGGAGAGCTCCACGTCTTCAGGTTGTAGGGGCATTGGGCTCTGAAAGGACTCTCCACCTGGATGAGGGTTAGAGCTGAGCTCCAGTGTCTGCTGCACCACGACAATAGGGTCAGGGGATGGCTAAGAAAAAAGAGGGGACAAATATATTACCGTCTGCAATTCTGAAGCAGATATTTTGGTCATGCTTTCTTGAGAATGAATTGTACTTTACCTTAAAGACATCTGTGGGAGTTGGATTGCTAGACACTTCCATTGGTGTGTCCTCTTGTCGTTTGGAAGGAGGAGCGGAGCTGTCAGTTTGCTCAGAAGATATAGATTTGATCTGGCAATCAAATATACACGTGCTGACTAGAGAGGGTCCCTCTGTTTTTATTGTCCGGATTTCTGAGTTATCAGCTGTGGGTGATGGAGGAAACACAGGATAGATATTCCTTTCTCATTAATGAATGCTTGCAACCTCTCACAGAAACATATTTGCTGTAACTTCTATTCATACAATGATTCATACGACCAATACAGGTAACTTTAGGTTCAAACAGTATAATACAATGCTCAAATCATCCTCAAAATAGGACTAGTATAAGCTTGAGCGAGTGGCTGTACCTGAGTCTGGAGTGTAGGTGAAGGGCTGGGCCTCATGTGATCTACCAGCATTGGTCATCACGTAGATTCCCACAGAAACGGGAGAAGTGATTGACTGGTTTTGGAACGAAGGGACTGTCACTATCAAATGGTTCTGAAAACAGAAGACATCAATGAGAACAATCACCTTTGAAGTCAAATCGTATGCATGGTCAATGTGAGCATCAGAGTATAATGTCATTTAGCTGCATTTACCTGGTGGAAAAGGTCCATGTCAATCTTAGCCTCAGCTTGCCAGGAATTATCATCTGCAAATACAAACAAAAATATGTTTCTTTTAACGCCCATCAGAGGTATAACGCTCAGAAAGATATCCATAGAGATGAGAGATACAAATAGAACAACCAGTTTGCTTCAGCACCTGCAATATTCTCCTGAAAAATAACTTTGGTTCCTTTGAGGAAGTTCTTTCCGATGATAAAGACTTCATCTCCTCCTCTCGCTGAGCAGCTGTGAAGACTCTTCTTCAGGATCTCTGGCACTCCTGCTGGTTGGGCTGGAGAATGACAGAAGTGTTTGATCATTAAAACTGACATGACATATTAGCTAGTAGGGGTGTAACGCTATACGTACCCGTACCGAATAACCCTTCGGTTCGGTACACATGTGTACCGAAGTGTACCGAACGAATATAACGTTAAACGTAAAAAATTGAGAATGTGAACAACTTTTTGGAAGTAATCTCAGGTGCTGCGTCGCAGCATTCAGAGTAATTTGCTCACATTGGGTTCAACGCGTCATAGAGCGAGCAAGTNGGTCCTGTGTCCTCTTCCATGGGGGATCTTGCCGACACCGGCTCCTGACCGGCCTCCGGAGCTGTCTGGTCTTCACCCCTCCTCGGACTCGGCCTTGCCCCCGGGCCGTACGCCCGAGATTCCCTCCATGGACTCTGCCTTGCCCCCGGGCCGTCCGCCCGAATTCCCCTTTTTTGAACTCTGCCTTGCCCCCGGGCCGTCCTCCCGAGACCCGTCCTCCAGACCCCTCCACCCACCCTGCTGGACTTTTGTTTTTTTGGGACGTCTGGGATCCGTCCCTTGAGGGGGGGGTTATGTCACGATTTTCATGTTATGTCACGTTTATAGTTTTGTAGGTTTGGGTGTTTTTGCTGTTTTCCATGTCATGTTTTCCTTTGGGTTATTGTCTTGTCATTAGTTTCCCTGGTGTGTCTAATTGTCTGATTATGTTCACCTGGGCCCCTGTGTTTTCTCCTCCCTCCTCACCTGTGTCTTGTTGTGTGATTGAGTCTTGTGTGTATTTAAGTTCTGGGTTGTCTGTCTGTCTTGGTCGGTTCGTCTTGTTCCATGACTAGTTCTGCGGTGAGTGTTCTGTTTTGTCATTGTACATATATATCATAGCCTTGAAATAAAGGAAGTTTCAGTTTATATCTGCATTTGGGTCCTGCTTGTTTCACAAACCGTGACAATATTTGTTTACTGAGCTTATTAGAGGATGTTCCCATTTTTTGGGTATGTTCCCTTTGATTGTAAAATGTCAATGAAGATGTCAGACTTAGTATGTTTGTTCATAATTACATACAACACATGGAATTTTTGTGTGTGTGTTCCAAGTAAATCTGCGGCCCCCTGGTGGCCAGTACATCAATGATGTGGCCCCCACCACCTTCCAGCTGAGTGTACTAGATTCTAGATGAACACCAACGTACTTATAGGAGCTGACCTGAGTTATGGGTTCATTGTGGATAACCACCGGCCTAAGGTCACCCACTGCCTTTGGGTCCCACACCATCTCCTCAGTCTTCTTCACATTCAGCACAAGATGGTTAAAATCACACCACTGCACAAAGTGATAAGCCGATGAACTGCTGCCTTTGTGCATTAACCAAGGATGGCTGTATCATCTGAGAATTTGATGATATAATTATCCGGGTGGATTCTCGTACAATCGTTTGATTACAGTGTGAAGAGGACCGGGGTGCTCACACAACCCTGGGGGGCTCCTGCACTGATGGTCCGGGGCTCTGAGAGGGCATTGTTGACCCTGACGTGCTGAATGCGATTGGTTGAAAATGAAAAATACCATTTCAAGATAAAAGGATTTATACTGATCTTTATCAGTTTTTGAAGCAAGATGTGAGGCTGCAGTGTGTTAAAAGCCGAGCTAAAATCCACAAACAGTAGGCGTACATATGCCTTAGGGTCTTCCAGGGTAAAGAAAGCAACGTAGTGCTCTGGACATCACTTTACCTTGCAGTCAGATAGCTCTTTTCCGTTTACCTGAAGACGTTATTTATGGTTATAGTTATTTAGACTCTCTCCAAAGCCACAAGTCCATAGACGAAAACAGTTATTTTACCGCACAGAAAACTTGTATATCAGCACCAACCCTTTGAAACATGAAAGTCCAACAGTATCACAAACAAACTAACCGTTACAACAACTTTCCTGGTTTCTTCAATATGAAATTAAAGTTGTTAATGGAGTCTGGTGGCTTTGAAAGAGCATAAGTATCAGCTTAAGTTCCTGATAGACTCTAGCTATTTAACAGCAATGTAAAGGGGCAAAAGTATTTTAAAATATAGCGTACCCTTAAACTGATGGCTTTTTTCAGGCGTTTTTCTTCTTCCCCCATACACTGCGGTACGTGTTCTTAGCTTCTGTGCTGGCACTGCTGTCTGATCCTCAAAAACTGGGGGAATGAATGAATACACTGACTTTGTGTAAGTACCTCGTACATTTTAAGAAATCCAAACTATTCCTTTATGTATTTTCCTTTCATTCAGATTGAAAATTAACTGGAATTTGTCAGTGTTGGTTCTTCCACATTCTCCCTCCATACAGCTGATCAGAGGTCTGTGCTGCTGCAGCCACTTTAATCACACAGCAGCTGATGCACTGACCGACCACATGAACCGCAACGATAAACTCGGTGTAAAGATCACTTCGACTATCACTGCTCATTCTTTGGATTGGTGATTACCTTTCAGTATAAACAGGGCTGTAGTACATATCAAACTGAAGCTCCTGACATGAATCCACTGATGCTGCCAAAAATGTAAACAATTGAAACCATGTGATATTGTGAGTAATGGATCTATGTCTGTATTTTTTTTAACTTAATAAAGCCAATTTGGATTTTTAGGGGACAATCCGTCTGACTGCCTTCAGACAAAGCTTGACTGTCATTCTCAGTAAAACATGTATTCCTACACACAGCTATACCGGCAATAAAAAGTAAATCAGATTATTGATCATTGTAACATTAGACATTTTTTAGGGAAAACTCCAAACTTGAAGCAACTTCAACACCAGTTACTGTTCAAACAATTCATATATTATTTTTGCCGGTGTGATCTGAAAGGAAATGCAGTTTCAGTACTTGGTCTTTTCACCCAATTACGTCATGTACAATAATTATTACTGAAATTAAACAACTTATAAAAATGTGAGGGATTTAGGATTTTAGAAATATAGAGATTTTCAGATTTCCAAATCAGATGGCTTTTGACCAAACAAAGACAGTTAATACTAACCACACACAAAACCTTACAGAAAAAAGTTTCAAATTGTACATTTAATGTATTTAATAATTGTATGATATTTAATTTGAGAACCGCAATGTCAACTACATGTAGTATGTTTTACTTAATGAATGTAGACACACAGTCATTTTCAAAAGCACCTCAAGAATTCTATTCCTGCAAATCTCCCCCTAAAAAAAGAGCAGAAATGTCTGCATGTAAAACCAAAAAAGGTAGAAACTTGTTTGGTTCTTCAGAGACTTCATGAATTTCCTAACTTTCTTATGTGTGCTTTTGGCTCCATCTTGTGGTGCTTCACAGAGCCTGATCATCCCATCAGTTGGACTCGAAACACTGTTAATTGAATCAGGGATGACAAACAGCACTCCCTCATATCAACCTCATCATAGAGCCGTCCCTCAGGAGCGCTTACTACCTACCATTTAACGATTTACTAAATGAGGTCAGTGAAGAAAATGGACTGTAGTTAAAGCATTTATCCAGCTGTGGTGAGGCTATTCAGTTAGGCTAGTTAATACATTTAGGCTATTTGTTTTCTGCCATCATCACTCCCAGAATGCCTGGTTTCCATTATTCCCTGCATTTCTGTATAAGGCAAGCATAGAGCACAAGTGAATGCTTTAATTATCACGTCAAGAATTAACCGCTTTGGACTAAACACATTACACACTTTAGATTAAAAGAAAATCATCAAAAGTACTATATTGAAGTTTGTAAGTTATTACATACTTGAAATAGTGTGTTAGTATTTCAAACATAATTGACTTCAAGTTTTAAAAGTATTGCCCATGTGAGTGTTATACAAGTATATGTTTTGTTGTGACCAATAATTACTGATGCAATAATGTTTAAGGATCCTGGCCCTATAACGCTCATTTTCTGCTTCATATTAGTATGTAGTCTCTACTGTGACATGTTTACATGCTTTAATGTTCAAAAAGCTCTTTATTTCCTCATACTTCCTGTACAAAAATACTTCACTACTGCATATTACGTTTTTGTATTTTTATTATAAGTTATTAAAAGTACTGAGATGTTTTCAATCTTTTCTTCTTCACACACAGCATGAAGTGAAAAAAGAAGACGTGACGTGAATGGTTAGATATTTAATAATAACATTTATTAGCTAAATTGTACAGGGAACAGGAAATATGGCTAGCTGATGAGAACAGGAAGACCTGTGCAGAGCTGCTGCCTCATGGAGACGGGTTAGCCTGTCCTGAGTGGCAGGGCGGCGGGGTGTACGTCCCCTCCTTAATCATCTTATCACGCTGCTGACGGATGGCGTACAGCCTCTTGCTCTGCGGGAGGAAGAGGAGAGGGCGTTACATGATGAGGCAGAAACACAGGATGCAGTGACAGAAACTTACATTTAAAAAAGGGACATTTTGCTCCAACACACTGTTTGGGTGCGAGTTGTCGAATGTTGGAATATATAACATATTTAACTCAACAGCAATGTCTCTTTCCAGAAATCATGACTTTGGTTACTTGAAGAGGACCTATTATGCTAATTGTTCAAGTTCATATTTGTATTTTGTTTCCATGCTTTAATGTTCAAAAAGCTCTTTATTTTCCTCATACTGCCTGTGCTGCAGCACCTCTTTTCACCCTCTGTCTGAAACCAGAGCCCAATCTGCTCTGATTGGTTAGCTGGCCACCTCTGTTGTGATTGGTCAACCGCTTGGAATGTATTCTTTGCGGAGCATTTACATACACAAAAACCTATTTAACACACTACATTAAAGGGAAACCAAAAAGCATAACAGGGTCCTTTAATAAAATCCACGTCTTGTAATGAGCAGTTTCAGTTTTTTTCTTTATACCAAACAACATCCACAAACCCTATCACCACGCAGAACAAAGCATCTCCCCGTGGACAAGAGGGCTTTTGATGGTAGGAAATGACAACATGAATAACTCAGGTGAGCTAGCAGAATCTAAATACACGCACACTTGTTTGTAAATGTTCATTGATGTGGTTGCCAGATGTAGTTTGATGGTGTGAAAATAGTTCCTACATGCAACTGTTCACAACAAGAGATCGTGGTCATGATTTCTTGAATAAGAGACTGCTGTTTAGTTTTACCAAAGTACTTTGTAGCACTCTGAGCACTACAGCCCAAGTGCAACGATCTAGAATAACAGAAAAACAGGTAAACGGAAATACATACAATTTCCGTTAAGTCCCTCTGTATCCCTCAACCTTCTGGTTTCTCTTTGAGGAGGATAAAGCTGCTATGGTTTTCTCACCTTCACATGGTGACTGGAGTAACCTACCTCAGTTCTGCGCACTAAACATGCAGATTTCAATCCAAATCAAAAGTGAATCCTGCTCATCATGAAATGTCTTTTCTTAGCTGACATTCATCTTAAATCAGCACTTCCTCCTCATCATGTTCAGAACGAATGTGACGTGGTGTTTGGGTGGAGGCGATGGGATGGTGCTGCTGCAGCACATTACAGTGAGTGGGGGGGGGGGGAGGTTCTGCCTGTCTCTCCTCTGCTGACACACACTGACCTCAGCTCAGCTCTGACACCATCTGGAGGCTGAGATGACGGTGCCATTTGCTTTCTGGACACTTTGGTTACTCATTTCTATACTATTACTCTCATGTCTTACCCTACTAAACGCTTTTATTTAAATATACCTGCTAGAAAATGCTCCCTTCCGTTCATCCTTTCAACCACACCAACGTTTAAAGGTCCCATGTCATGGCCATTTCTACTGATCATAATTCTATTGTCGAGGTCTACTACAATAGATTTACATTGTGCAATGGTTCCAAACTCACATTGGTTTCTCATACAGCATCTCTGTAATAGTATGTGTATTCAACTCTCTGTCCTAAACGCCTTGTTGGAGCCCCCCCCTCCCTATGAGGCCCACTGTGCTCTGATTGGCAGCTCGCCCAGTCTGTTTGATGAGTCCCACCACCGTTACAGCGGAACATCAGTGATACGTGTTACAATGGCGTTTGTTAGCAACCAGAAATTGACACAGTACGGACAAACAGATGAGAATGCTGCGTGGTCTGTGCCTGTAGGGGGGACGTTGCGCAGCTCGCATGCTGCGAAGGAGCGGGACAATGTGAGCTGTTCTTCATTTCTCGCAGATGGAAGAGGTCTGCGAGACAGTGAGACATCGAAGGGGGGGATGCTGAGGGCTGCAACACCCCAACACCATCTGCGAGGCTCCACAGCATGACATGGTAAACTTTAAGATTCAGACAGCTTTGATGTTGCAGAAATGTGGGATAATTATGCCGTATAGCGGCTCAATTAACTTATATGAGTTCATTAGAAACCGGCAACAAATGATTTGGCATTGTGTCGGAAGGGTTCATTGGGTAAAGAGAAGGAATAACTATTTTAGCAAATAGGGCTTGGTGTTGAAGGAGTTGTGTCGTTTGCAGACCTAAATGATACAGACAAAGTCTTAAGTGATGCACTACAAGTTTATGATACAGGGGATTTATCATGTTTTAATGTTAATGGTAATCCATCTTCATCATCTAGCATTTGCAAGATGTGAAATAGAGGACAGGAATGAGACACTGGAGGAGCGAGTGGGGTGAGGATTCTCGTACAACGTTTGTGTGGGTGAGGCCGTAAACTCATTCTGAGTAACTCACTAAAAGGTGATGTGCATAACCATCAAAGAGGAGTGGAATTAGGAATGATTTCTAGACTGATCAACTCACCTCTAGACCACACTGTTTGCGAGCACTTTTACATTCTGATGGTGGAAAAAGGACACAATAACATAATGAAAAACGACAAAACGATGTGTCGGTTCTGAATCTTTTTTCACACTCTCAAGAGAAATACACACACGAATAAATGTACAGAAAATTTGAGAATAGTTTTTGTCTTTACATAAGGACGTGAGTCAGATTGAAATAGGGTCAGAGGTATATAAATATAAAATCCCCAATCTTCTCCAAACCATCTTTGACTTTCATACGTCTGTGTGGCATAACTACAGGTTATGACTACTTTTTAAAAAGTAAAAAGGAAACGATGGTTGTCTCCATTGCTATAAAGTAGTAGACCAATAAAGCGTATTGGTGTAAAAAATACCCATACAGTGATCCCTTTCCAGCAGTCACCCCGCCTGAAACTGACTACTAAAATAACTCACACAGGAAGACAGAGAGGCATTGAGAACTTACTGTCTCTTCTTGTGCAAGCACTCGTTGAATCCTCTAAACTCCGCATGCACTCCTTCTTGAGCGGTCTCCCAATGTGTGGCGAGGCACTCCGATCCAATCCTTCTCAAAAGGTGTGCGCGCGCNTGATTCGAAAATAATATTATACAGTACTATTACGTCTGGGTCTCTGTGTTCACACAAAATGGCTCGTTCCACACACACACACAGAGCCAAACTTTAATGAAACACAGAGACCCAGACGTAATAGTACTGTATAATATTATTTTCGAATCAATAATTTTTAAAACAAATTTTTTTTTTTTTTATGTTTTTTTTTTTTTATAACCATTTTTCCTCCTGGTCTCTCGCGCCCCCCCTGTCATGCCTCTGCGCCCCCCTGGGGGGGCGCGCCCCCCACTTTGAGAACCACTGGTCTAAGGACAGAGGGTGTCGTATTGTCATACTGATATTCTGTACAAACTGTGAAGTCCACTGAGACAAATGTAACATTTGTGATATTGGGCTATATAAATAAACATTGATTGATTGATTGATTGATTGATATGTTTTGTGAAAAAAAATTCTGCTGTACCGAACCGAACCGTGACCAAAAAACCGAGGTACGTACCGAACCGAAATGTTTGTGAACCGTTACACCCCTATTAGCTAGTGTTTGACAAAAAGCATAGGAAGAATGAAGAAAAAATAAATGACAGAAAGTTCTCTATGATCTGAGGAGAACGATGTCTCCATGTCCATAAGCTTAACACATCAAATCATTATTTTGAATTAACCTCATGAAGCCTGTTGGTGGTTCCTATATTTTTGGCTTCAGACTAATGATAAGAGTTGCTTTTATGAGATAATTTTGGATTTCTTATTGTACTTTCACTACTCACTGCAGAGGATGGGTGAAGAGGTGACCTGTAGAGTAAGGACGGATCCATCAGGTTGGGGGATGTTGACTCTGAACGCCAGCCTGGCTCGTGTGCTCTTCTTCTTGGACCCTGCCACACCGATACGGGCCTCCACGTCTGCATTACGCAACTTCAAAATACCTACACGGTCCACCCTGCAGAAACACCACGGGTTGAAGAATACATGAGAAGCATGCAAGGAACTTCTCAAATATCAACACTGTGAAGTATTATCGGATACTTTTCCACAAAATATTCCCCCCTTACGCGAGTGTCATTTCACTGCTGGGCTCCAGAGGGATCTCGATAACAGTGGTGCCTTCAATGTCCACCTCCTTGCAGGCAGTGGTGTTGCGCCCTGTTACTCTGCATGCCTGGTAGAAACCGTGAGGCTTCACTCTGCCGGCATCATTTGCTACAAACACCTGTAGCACAACTGGTTCATTCACACCTTCCAACTGGGGATAAAGCAAAAGAGATTGTGTGTAAACAACTTTTAATTTACCCTCAAAACACTGGCAGATATCTTCTTGTTTATTATGGACACAAAAACACATGTTCAAGCAGGAAGACATAATAAGCCTCAGGAGATTTAAAGAGATAGACTTGATATTTGGTTCTGCAAGAGATCCCATCTTGATGTGGAACTTTTTAACAGGGTGGGGATGTTAATCCTAGTGTTACACTGTGCACAGGTCAAACATGGGAAATTCCCATGGCCCAGGAGGTTTATAACAATCAGCCTTAAATAAAGTGTAACACACATCTTAATGTCATACGATAAGAGATAAAGTGGCAGCCAACACCATTTCTGAGTCCCTCACATAGAGGGGTTTATGGGTTGTTTCTATCTAGGATTATCATTTCATTCATAATGTTCCGAACCACATGATCATCACAGCCTTGATCTCTAAATATAGTGTAAACAAGTATTTACATATTTACAAGTATTTGGCTTCTACTGAAAAAGTGCTAGTTTTGTGCCCATGATAACAAAGAAAACCCTTTAGTGCTAATGTCTGGGTTTTGTTTCTATTTGCCCTTTCCAAATGTGCATCTGATACATTATTTAAGTTTTGGAGCTGCTACATCCCAGCGCTGCTCAACACAGCCAGCTTAATCTGCGGGACACTAAGCAGCCCCAGTGGAGCTGTCGAGGGTTAAGTGCCTTATTGATGAATAAAGGGCACTTTCCTGCAGAGATTCATAAGTAAGAGCTAAAGTCACCACAGTATGATCTAGTTTAAAGTTATTAGCCTTCAGAAAATTAGGTCAGGTGTTGATTTGTAAGATAATTATGTACCACCCAGAATACAGAATTCTACCATTGTGAAATAAAGCTTAATAGCTCAAAACAAAAATGTGCTAATGCGTCGCTTTGGATAAAAGCATCAGCTAAATGTAATGTATTCGTTAGTTAGCTAATGTTTCTGATGCGTTTGAACAGGCATGAGATTTCTAATGTGTCCTGTGTAGTTTTGGCCTTATTCAGTCACTTCCTACATAGGTGTTAAGATGTTTCCTGTGGCCTTCTTTGCACCTTGACAGTTGGGAATCCCTGCTGAGTGCGGTCTTTGACAGAACCTCTGCTGCCCTCGGTCAGATAGCGAGCTCTGTGCTGGGTCTCTGGCTGCACCAGGATCTTCAGCTCCTTCCCATCACTCCTCTGGGGGTACTGAGTAGACAGTGACCCACCCTTCACTGCAGTTCCTGACTCAAGAGAGCTGCAAGTCAACAAAAAATAACATAACATTAATAACACTCCAAGAAATGATATTATCCCAGACAGAACAAAACTAAATGACCTTAACTGTATTCCAAAAGAGGGACATGGGAGCTCTGAGTTAACATGCGGACAGAATGGGCATTGAGCAAGGGTCATCCCACCTGGGACTGGTTTTGTCTGTGCCCAGCTGGGACAGGACAAAGTGAGGGGCCTTTGCGCTGCCAGCATCGAACACGTCCATGCTGTCCTCTGGATGGGCAGGTTTGGGCCCAGGCCGCTGGCGGGGGGTGCGTTTCCTAGACTTGCGCGGCACCTCTGTGTTGTCGTTGTAGGAGACGGAGCTGATCAAGCTGAAGTTGGAGACAGAGTCGTCGGCCCACATGCTGCTGCTATGCTCCGAGTCTGGACCCGTTGGAGCGGACACTGAAGGCTCCTCTTGGCAGGACATCTGGCTGTCGTCAAAGAGGTCCTCGGGCGGGGGGGATATGTTCAACACAGGCCTCCGTTTGGACGGGGTGTTCTGAGGCTGCTGGACTCCTGGCCCTGACAACACTGCTGACCCTATGTCTCCTGCTGCAGTGTTTGCTCCTCTGCTGGGGGCCGACACAGCACCCTCCATACCTTGAATCTCTGCAGCTCCATCTTCTCCAGTGGAGTGGAGATGCTGGGGGGCCTTGAGATGGTCTGAGGAGGAGGTAGAAGAGCCAGAGGACGGGGCTCCCATAGCCAGGGAGGAGGAGGCCAAGGGGCTCGAGGTGGAATAGGTGGCATCTGTGGTAGTATATACAGATACATAAGTTAGTTGAGATGTTCGGCGCAGTGCAGGCTAGCAGTCCCATTCAAGCAGCTGAATTTGTGCATGATTTGTATTGATTTCCCCTCTTCCCAACTCTAATTTCAACAGTCTGTAGTGGGTTATATGCTCTCACTGTGCATGCGAGAGCCGTCAAGCATTGATTAAATATTCTGAAGTTAAAGTTGAGAAGGGTACTTTAGCTCCCACAAGGTTTTGATTCCTACGAAACCTTTCTCAATTAAAATCAATGTGACAAAACCGACATGCTTTGTTTACAAAAACAAAAGCAAGCTACAAATTGTTACATACACATTGCCAGAAAGAAACAGAACAAAAATCTGATCAAACTTTCTAGTACAGCCAAATTTGCAAGCTGGTAATGAGGCCAAATTAAATTTGCCAGGGTTGTCTGGGTTACAGTACAGTTTGTGCAATGTGCATTCAGTAGTAAACAGTAGTTTGCGCATGCCAATTGGAAGATTTAGTTGGGACTGAGCGTAGCCATGGAGACAGAATAAACAAGCCTCTGACCTATGGAGCAGTGAACTGCAGACCATTTTATATGCAGACACTCCCTGCCTCAGAGGGAACTTCCTGCAATAAAAACGAGACAGCCAATGAGCAACAAGAGAGCTGATCATTCAAGATTCAACTTCTGTCAATCAGTAAATTGGATGAATTCATAAACTGAAGAAGGAGTAACTTTTGAAGGTGATCATTTATAGACAGCACGAGAATTAGGTTAAGGATAATCTGACAAACATAACAGTAGTCATGCTTTTGATCAGCACTGCTTAGGGTCAGCTGAGTCAGACAGGTTAGTTAAAGCTAGGTTAACAAAAGTGCTCTCTCAAACACTGTAGACCAGTTAATTCCTTCAGAGCTTTTAGCTGATGTTGGCCATCGTGAACCATGATCCAAGATCTGACCATATTTTGCTAAATTAATTTAAAAGACAGTCCAATGATTGCTAGGGGCAACTTCACTGTTTCATAAAGAGAGAGAACCTTCATATTTACTCAGAATATCGGCTGATTACAAACAAAAGTTTGAGACCTCAATCAATTATCCGATGACCTACTGTTGTATGCGTGTGTTAAAGATAGTGTGTGAATGACAAATGTGCATAGGCTGTTTCAGGCACTTAATGAAAACAAAACTTATAAAAACTATATTGACAACTTCAGAGAGTTAAACTGATCCAGAAGTGCTAAACTCCAGACTCTGGAAGACAATCTAATACCATAACATAAAAGGATGCTGGAGAGGATTTACACTACTGGTTACGCTGCATCTCTACAAGTTAGGAAACCTGTATTTAACGGTCTAAAAAGCAAAGTGAAAATAAAAAATAAAGCATAAGCATGTAATGGGAAAGTGCTGCTAAAGAAAAGGGTGAAATAAAAAAGAACAAGCTATGTTAGCATGCTGTTATGGAGAACTTGCCATTTCTTAGAGCTGTTATTTAGAGCAAAGCTTTCCAGGAAGAGAGGATTAGGAATGATGACTATCATTACTTAGAAGCTATTGAGAATAGCTTATAGTCACTGCCACTAGATGGTATAGTTTAGTTAGATTATAAGGGAGGTTGGACTTTAACCTACATTTAGCGATTCTTAAATATATCTTCTTTTCAGCCCTCCAGTTTTATAAAGTGAACTGGTTAGGTGAAGAGCTGCAGAGCTGAATAGCCCCAACACAAATTCAAAGATGCTGCTCGGATATTAAGAAAGTACCTAACAGCCCCATGTCAAACAAGCCAACAGACAGAAGGTACTCAGATATTATACAAAACAAAT
This sequence comes from Notothenia coriiceps, assembly GCF_000735185.1. Classification (NCBI taxonomy): domain Eukaryota; kingdom Metazoa; phylum Chordata; class Actinopteri; order Perciformes; family Nototheniidae; genus Notothenia; species Notothenia coriiceps. The sequence goes on along the minus strand of NW_011358799.1, from coordinate 357,811 downwards.
TCACTAATTGGGGTTTGCTTTATAATAGAGGAATTGATAATCCTATTTTTTTTTTTAAAAGTCCCACTTTCAAATCAGGGTAAACACTGACCCCTGATGTGAAGCACAGTAACATTTTGAATCAGACGAAAGCCATAATGTACCAAAGTAAAAATCGAGATTATTTCAGTATTAAAATACCGTAGCTAAATATAACTATACAAGTTCATATAATATATTAAATAGGCACAACAGTTTTTATTTCAGAAACTGGTGAAAGGGTGAAGTTGCCCCCAGAAACTGATAAAAGACATTCTACTTTCTCCCCCTTCTGTCTTGGGGGTAGTTTGGCGAGGGGAAACTGACCCCGGATAATGGTTTTCATGGACTAAGCAGGTAGCTCACCTGAAGCCACGGCTGCAGAGGGGGGAGATCCCGCCTCTCCCCCACTTTGTTGGCTCATGGTGGGTGGGTCTGTCTGGGTGGACGACGGCTGGAGCTGGAGCTCTTTGGGGAGGAGGTCATATACCGACTCTGTGATAAAGAATGAGCAGGAAGAGACACATTAGGTTCTGAAACAGATATTAAATAGTTTGTTACAGGATCGTGTAACTAAAAAAGGTTGCCAACTCTTCACAAATGTCTGTTGGCTCAGAGTTCAGAAGCTCTGCCTTAATGATGGGTGATATGGCCAAAATTGTATTAAACAAATAGGTTAATTTATATTAGGATTGCAACAAATATAACAACATTGCATGTTTTCTGGTAATTCAAAAAACAAATAGTGACATTACCACAAGGTAAGCTTTTTATTTTTGTATATTTCTGTGTGAATAGAATACTGTAAAAACTTCCGATCAGATTCTTTAAGGCATTTGAGTTAATACGTGCTTGATATCATCAATAAAGGCAACATTACAGTGCATCAATACATTATAAAATATGATTAAACCTTTATGATTTCATGAAAAGACTATAAAAGTATCATATAAGATTTTTCCCAGCCCTACATAAGCCGGATCAGAAATTGGAGGCCATTGAAATGCACAAACCTTATGGCAAATCAATTCACCATTTTTAAAAATAGAACTATCTTCTATTGCTGTCAGTAACTTGAGATGGTATGCACACAAGTTAAACCCCTTGAACACAGAGCCTAGATTATTATTATCATAGGCCAGAAACTGAAGCCAGTGCAGCTGGCCACTGGCTCCACAAATGCTCAGACGGCCCTGAACTCAATTCAAAAAGACCCAACTTCTCGTTTTGAATACAGTCTTTATCTTTGCCGAAAAAAATGTAATTGTGTCAAACGTAATGTATTTTGTTCTCAGTAATTGTGGTGGTCATAACCAAAATACTTCTATATTTCACAGAGGTTTGTGGTTGTTGTTTATTTTCAAAAATTGTCCAGAGCTTTCCTTTGATTTGACTGAAAGCAAACCTGGGTCTCATAATCCAAGTTTTATTTTTTCTCCCATTTAATACAAAAGATACTTCTTCAGACAGTTACATAACACGGTCTATCCTATGATAAACTAAATTAGCCTCCCATGCAATTTAATGTAATAAGACCCACAGAGACATTCCTTAATATTTGATGGAGAACTGATTCCTACAAGAGTATAACCAACCACTGCCGCTGCAGTGGAAAAAACTGTATTCGGTGGCAGATAAACACTTGATTAAGCAGTCTGGTTGCTAAGAAACAGCAGCCCATCAACACCCTGACATGGATATTTAAGCTGTGCATCGGCAGCACCCAGCTTGTGTAGTAGTCACCTGATACTCAGCCATGACTTAGCACCAGCAGAACGGTAAAACTGACAAGACACATGATCTCGCACTTGTGATGTCAACGACGCTGTCGAGGCAGTGACAACACAAAATCACACAAAGGGCTACAGTACTGTAGTTTACTTAAATCAAACAAACCTTGACAATTCTTTTTCCCAACTTTTAAAATAGCATAACGAGCAAAGATATTCCAATAAACCAGTCTGTCTTGGACAGTGGCCATTAAGATAATATGTATTGTGGCCTTGAAGTAAACAGCAAAGTATGCATGACCCTCACAAACACGCTCCATCTGTGTCTGTTGTGCTTTGTTCGTGGTGTGAAGAGAGAGAGTCTTTGTGCATGGATGCATTACAGATTGACTGGCAAACCGACATGACCTCAGCTCTGACTATTACTCCTTTCACACTGGAGATGTGTGCATGATGCGAGTCTACTGAGTGCGTGTTCAACCTGCCAGGAGCCCATTCATATGCAACCAGAGCTTTCACATAATGAACACATTTGGTGGTCACCTTTCACAGACCCACACTATGCCTGCAGATGCAGAAGTCGCCTAACAACCAGCCCAGTTTAGGAGGAGAGTCATGAAGCCAGGTGGGATGATTGCATTGGTCGGAGGGAAAGGAGTCAACACTGGTTAAACTATGTTACTGTGCAGGTCTCAATGGGACACTCCCTCTCCTTGAGTGCTTGCTTGTTTGGTACAGGAGCAAATAAACTTACAATTGAGATCGTATTTCTAATGAATCAATAGATTTTGCGTGCACATGTTTCCTTCCTGTATACTTTATCATTTTAATACATTCTTGAAATCCAGTTGATGCGAAACCTGCCCAAATGAGTGAAACATGCCTCAATGTGAAAATAACTGATTCCACTGAGCTTATCAACCGCATTTGCTTGCCACACATTGAGTGTATTTGTTCATCAGCAGTAATAAGTTTAGTGTAGTTACAAATAATATTTAGTCTACTTATCTTAAACACACAAACATAATCATTCGCGTTCCATGGGTTTGTAAAAGCACAGTCTGGACTTCGCTGAGTGTTTTGAATTCACTCATGCAGCAGACTGCCCAGGAGGGAGCAGTAGGCAAAACAGTGTTTGTATATACACTGTGGCGTGGCTTTGTTTCTGGATAGAATGAGGTGCTTCCTCTGATTTACCACGCATCCTTGCAGTACAGATCAAAACAAAAAAAGGATTTATGGCTACTTTAGAAATGGCTTTAATTTGAACCGTGTAAACATTGTAAAACAAAAAGTTTGATTGATAGAGGCAACCTTCAGAAAGAGGTTCTTTACAAAAGATAATAAAATGCTTGTCTTCACTCAAAGACCTTAGTTGAAATGAAATATGAAGCTTAACTTTCCTTCTTTTTCTACCAATTGAAAACGGGACACTGACTATGTTCTGGGATTGATTTTTGGTGTGATAAGAAGTAAGTTGACCAAATGTATGTGCAAAGCTCGACAAGCTCATCAAAATATGCCCATAAAAAGGGAGCTAGCAAAATGCTAGTCAGCTATGGGGCGGGCCGAGTTAACCCTACACTTAGAACAATTAAATGACCTCATCTCAAAGTTATGCACTGCTCACATTACACATGCCATATAGGTTTGCCAAACAGCAAGGTCACCATTCCATTTTTATTCTTTGCAGCTGGCTTGTGGCTACGATGGGGGATGACAGATGAATAGACAATACATGAGGGCATTGTTTTGGTTAAAAATTAAAAAAGATATTCAGACCAAGAATATGTCTCAGTGCCGAATAATGTCTCCTTTAATGACTCTCTTGAACTCGTAACAAAATGCACAAGTCATAGTGCAGAAAAAGGAGCTTCTCACTGCACTCAAAGCACAAAGAATGCCTTTTTTGGGCTTTTTACACCATCCCGGTTGACTTTGAAATGCACTGGCAATGAATGACTGGACACTTTATTAATCAAAGATACAGAAAGAAATGCTATACATATATCTAACCTTTCTAAAAAACAAACTTTAATGGTATTTATAACGTGAACTTAACTACTGTACAAGTTTTCAAAAGATGCAGTGAAGTAATGAACAGTCATGGAGGTGTCAATCACATTTTTGAGGCAGCATGTTCCAAAAGGATCATTTCTTCTTATACGTCTCAGTCGACTGACAGTAAATGAGCCTAATGGATCCATTCACAGAAATTAATACATTAAGTTTAGGAACAATAATAAAACGGAAGAACCAAACACAAATTAACTAATTTCATGGATCACATGCTGAATTCTAGACATGGTAGGTTTGTTCTCATAAAATAAAATAATAAATGACTATCAACAAATGGCTTTTTCTGATTCTACACTATTTTGTCATTCTGTGGTTGGACCAAAACTACAGAGCTGCAATACATGTCCACAATGGTTCAACACAGTGAATTCTGATCCCACACACTGTTGCGACAGCTTATGGTTCTCAAGTTGATGTAAAAGTTCCTTATTTCAAGATTGACTAAGACAATCTTTCTGGATTTTCCTTCCATCTAAATTAAAACACTTGAAAAGTGGACCACAATTAGATAATATACAAGCTGTGTCATATTATATTATATTTTAGCCATTAAAATGAACATGTAAAATCACATAACGTTTCTCCTTGAAGTTGAAGCAAAATAAATATTGATGATATCAAATATGTAACCCTTTGGCAAGTTTCCAAGAAGGACACATTTTCTTCATTACGGCATATTTTAGACTAGAGTAACAAGATAATGTGAGTTGTAGAGGTAATAGATCCGAAGTTAATATAATAAGCCATACTTCCTCCTAAGGTTGGATGTCAATAACTAAGTCTTGCTAAAGTAAATGTGGCAATACAGAGGGGAAAGGTATCATTATTAAGATGCATTATGATTCTTACTTTTGAGGTTTCACATTTGACTAATTTTGAACCCAAATGGGACCAACTAAATGTGTATTATTGTTTACTGGCATGCCAAAAGACAATTTTGCCAGCTGTCCCTTCACTCTCTCACAGTCTGATACATGATGTCTCTCACTAGATCGTTGATCAGCACTTCTGCTACCTTGACCAGCACACACCCAATTGCTGAGATATAAATAAATGGTCATCATGTGATACAGTGTGACCATATGGCAGGCTCAACTGAGCATTTCAGGGTCACATAGCAGTGATTTCTGATAGCACATGAGCACCCTATACATAGCAGAAAGACAGATGTGAGAACAGCAGGTCCAACAGCAGGCAGCTAATGATTGTATCGGTATAAACACTATTAACCATCAATATGTGGACAACATCTAAGACCAGGTGGTGAACTAACAGGAAACCCTTGGGTCCACTACTGTGTCCTATCAAAATGCATAAATCCATTCATCTCAGTTTACCACTTAGGGTTCAGTACACAACATACAAGGCTTTCTCATGAATAAGCAATAACATGATAGATGGCGATGGCAGTGTTGAGTACCACAATCACAGTCACTTTCCCTACAAATGAAGTTGATACCCTTGTTAACAGGGAGGAAATTAACCTGCAGACAAAGTGCTGCTGAAAGCCAGGACAAATCCACTAACCAAGCTGAGACACAACGAGTCTAGCTCCTTATGGATATAGTAATACCCACCTAATAATAACAACAGTTGGCATGTATCCAAAGCCCATTATAGATTACATGTGGCACTATGGCAGCACCCCTTATCCTGACAGGCAGCCTGCCATGCCCTCAGCTTGAAAGTGCCAGTGACTGCATTCTTTCTGTGAAACCAGAGAATGTGAGGAGGACAACTCTGGCTCAATTCCACACAAAAACCAAAACAACAGAGGGACTGTCATCCAACAAAATCAGACAAGGAGGATACACACAACATGCATGCTATACACTTCGTCCTTCTCTAGCGATTTAAACATGCATACACACACCTTTGCACAATCCCAGTAAGACTTTAACACTGAACAATGTAGTGACTGAACCACACGTAGCTGTGATCGAGCATAGTGTGTACCTAACATAATACTAGCCATCAGCACAATAAACATTGATGCATTAAATCACATCAATGGAGTATAACGTGTCACTGTTATCATTAGAAGAGTAATCTGGTGTATGATGATCTTCAAAGCATGTGACATGGAAAGCTAACCAACCAGGTAATCGCCAATGCACGTATGCCAAATGCAGCTAAGTAACTAAGCTAGCTAGGCTTGCTAACAGCAGAAAAAAAGCTAACCACTGCTAGCTAGCAGCTTAACATGCGCATAAGACATTCATAATACGTATTAAACCACACCAAACAGATGACTGTCTTCATTGTAACGTTTAAGTAATAAAAGCTTACCTTTTGAATATAGGGATTTAGGAGAATTGAGGTCGAGATCCGAGCTAAGGAGGGATATAAAATCAGAGGGCATCGCAGCGCTTCATCGAGGGGAGGGGAAGCGGACACTCTTTAGGAGAAACGAAGTCGGCTGCTCCTGGCCAATAAATATTGCGTTTAACAAGCGGAATGTTTAATTTACAGAGTATAACATCGACACAGCTTTAAGACGACAAAAACAAAACTTTAAATATCAAAAAACCGTTAACTAGCACGTCTCCCGTTATGTGAGCGTCTTTGCTGCGAGGAGACACATTTCGTGCTACGTTGAGACCGTTGAGACACACACAAACACACACACACACATTTGCCCACAGTTGGTCGGCCCACCTCCTAGCCCCTC
>NW_011358799.1:350743-351268 GCF_000735185.1 Notothenia coriiceps | reverse complement strand
CCCCCCCCCCTCTCTCTCTCTCTCTCTCTCTCTCTCTCTCTGCCCAGGGGCATGCGCTGTGGCAGTGGCCGGCGGGGATACAGTGAGCCATCACAGGGGAAAGTAATGTCATTAGGCTGCATTGCATGGTTTGTTCCAACCGTTATGGGTCACTTGAGTCTAATTATATAATTTCAATACGAGGCTGATGCACCGGTTATGATAAAAGCTTTAATCAGTTCTGTGAATTGGAGAAATACACACAGGCTATCCAAACATTGTATTTATAAAAAAGTCTATAGCCTTTTCTAAGCAATATTCGATCCTCCATTACAGGTAGGCTACCTTCAGAACTCTTCAGAAATGTAAGAAATAACATTATTCTCTATTATAAATAAATAAAGCTATCCATTTCCAAGCTAGATATATATATATATATATATATATATATATATATATATATGTATGTACGTACAGGACTGTCTCAGAAAATTAGAATATTGTGATAAAGTTCTTTATTTTCTGTAATGCAATTAAAAAAACAAA
>NW_011358799.1:345035-350698 GCF_000735185.1 Notothenia coriiceps | reverse complement strand
TAAGTCGTACTATTACATCCGGATGTCATGTATTGTCCATATATCATATATATATATATAATATATAATATATCATCATATATATTAGCATAATATATATATATATATGCACATATATATTATATCTTTCACTAGACATCATCATTATATCCTAATATATTAGATCGGAACCTTTACCTATCTAATATACCATAGATCAATATATATCTCCAAATATGGCCAGTATCGACATATCATCCATATATCATATATATATATATAATCTATATATATAAATCATATATATCATTAATATATATATATAATATACCATAACATGACATCCGGATGTAAGACGACTAAAAGTCACAAAATGGAAACAATAACACTAATAAGTTCGTCAACAAACTCTCACTCTCTAGTAAACACTGGAACCTTTATCATATATAATATTACAATATAATATACATTATTATATCGGATGACACAGTCTTTTTTCCTTTAGTTGACTCGCTTGATATAGGGGCATTACGTCAACTTTCGAAAACTTCTTTTATTTATATTTTACCTGGTACTCAGTTCTAATAAAACAGTTTGTTGCAGAAACACAGAGGCGCTTGTTCGAGGGACTGTGTAGTACTGTCGACCTACTCCTGCACTGTCCTGTGACGCATCTTCCTCAAAATACCCCTCATCCGGATGACTTGACTAACTCAGTACTCAACTGACGAAACAGTCGGTCCGTCATTGACTCTCACGTTTTGACAGAACGGTCCAAACCCCATCGCAAAAAGGTCATTTTAATAGAATTCGAGACGTAGTAAACGTGTCTTACTTTGTAGTGTGTAAGAATACTGACACGGTATTACTTCAGTATATCTATTTCCGTAAGAGGCGTACGAAATCAAATCACGTAGTCTTTGAACTTAACACGAGGTCCTCTCTCTCCGTCCTTTATTGGTTCTCCGTAGAAAAGTCAGTTAATATGATTTGGTACACGGTCAACATTCGTCTAAGAAGTTCCAGTCGTGTAACGTACACAGAGAATAAGGTCCTTTTGACGAGTTAATTTCTTCATGTCATCAATTTGGTGATGTGACGTTTGTGTTCTCAGTGTTCACCTTGTCTTCTTTCACTGGTACACACGTTTCTTCGAAGAGAGACTCATCCGAAGGATTGTTACAACGGTGAGAAGTATGACACAATCCCCGGTCATCTCTCAAATTTTCGTCTCTGACCTATTTCGGAGAAACACACACACATATCTAAGTGACGACATTGTAAAACCAAATGTCGATCTGATTCGAGATTGTTCCGGAGTCTATGAATCTGGTTTACATATCCGTCAGTTAAATGTAAACACAAACAAAAACTAACCGCTGGGTTCAACCCTCCGCTGTGCTAGCGCCAAATAGTCGATTGTGTTTTCACAAGTGTATCTGAGGAACTGGTGGTGTCGTCTGTTGCGCTCAACTGCTGATTTTCAGTGTTTTACCTTTGTTATTGTGATTATTCAAGCAGTTGTTTGAGAGTGAGAGATCATTTGTGACCTTGGAAATAGTATATATTATAATGTTATATTATATGTAATAATATAGCCTACTGTGTCAGAAAAAAGGAAATCAACTGAGCGAACTATATCCCCGTAATGCAGTTGAAAGCTTTTGAAGAAAATAAATATAAAATGGACCATGAGTCAAGATTATTTTGTCAAACAACGTCTTTGTGTCTCCGCGAACAAGCTCCCTGACACATCATGACAGCTGGATGAGGACGTGACAGGACACTGCGTAGAAGGAGTTTTATGGGGAGTAGGCCTACTGAACTGATTGAGTCATGAGTTGACTGCTTTGTCAGCCAGGCAGTAACTGAGAGTGCAAAACTGTCTTGCCAGGTTTGGGGTAGCGTTTTTCCAGTAAAATTATCTTAAGCTCTGCATCATTTGCACAGAATGAAACATCACACATTCTTATGACTGTGCCATAATGAAGTCATATAGATAAAGGCATTCTCCGCATGCTTTAGTTTAGTGCATCAGAAACTTGAATTGTGCTCCAGGAGAGAGAGGCAGGAAATAACCAAGAGGCATCTTTTCAGTCAATTATACTAAACCATGTGCCAGTTGTAAGCAGATTCTTCAAGGTCAGCACATTGCATGTGTCTCTTATTCCAGGAAAACTGCTCAATTAAAGAAGTACAGTAGTTAAACCACTACACTGCAAACACAAGAGTCACAAGTGGAACAGAAGAAAGTGACCATGTGTGCAAAGAAGCTTCTCTCTGAGTAGGCTTCCTAACAATGTTGCCACTCTTCATACTGTGTTAGGGGCCAGTAGAGAGTTTAAAAGCAGAGACTGGATAAAGCCTCTTTGTGTGTGTGTATAGATTCACTGCTGTAACATTTTGGTTTACAGCTAGACTAAGCTCTAACAAGGCCTCAGATACTTAGACCAAATGTATAGGCAGTCAATTTATTTGTGTTTGTTTTTGATTGACAGTGGACAACATCAGCGGTTTATCAGGCTTGCTTATAGTATTGAAACAATTCAGTTCAAATGAATGCAAAATAGCTTACTTGATTCTTAATTCAAGGATTAATTTAAATAAAGGTATGTTCGCAAAGAAGATTTTATATAAAGGTCACACTTGCTTATATTAACTTGGCTTAAGGCATCAGCATTCTATTTGCATATTTAAAAATGACATGTATATTTACATTTTTTACAGCTGCCCTGCTCCCTAATAACAGAGTCAGCAGACAGACAGGACACCAGCAACAGGTACCTAAACCAGTTATAGGAAAGGTAATGTTGCAGTAAGAATGGGAAAAAATGCTGCTTTGCATAAAAAAGAGCCGACAAGCTAGGGAGCAGGTGCAGGCCAGTAGGATGTCACACAGCCAGACGAAAAAAAAGCCAATTACTTGTACCAACAAGTAAATATAAAACCATTTATAAGGAAACATAGCATGCCAAAATGCAGTTATTACAAGCCACTAATCCCAAATAAAAGCTAGTCATTGGAGAGATTAAATTGAATTGGATGGATTTGTCGAACACATATTTTGACTTTGTATCATAATTTTACTTATTTTCAAATGTAAGCCATTTTAAGGCAGTTTACTGACTAGTTTAGCTTTGTTATGGTCATTATTTCTGGGTGTTGAGTTTATTGTGTCCTGATTTTCAGACGGTCTCTGTAACATTAAACCAGGCTATAATGCATGAGATTATTATTCAAAGATAGGCTTGATTGTATTTTTAAAACGTTGATTGAAATTAGTACGGTCAAATATTTTCAATAGTAACGACAGTTAACTAACGTTCTTCAGCCTCAATTACCCACAAGGCAGTTCGCTCAGTTTCACCGTGTTGTTGCGGAAGTGCCGGGGAAGCGCTGTGTTCTCTACTAATCTGACAGTTGGATTTATTTGTCAGAGCAGATATTTCTCACTGGATTTGTGGTTATAACGCCGTCGTTTACGTCGAGTAATGGCAGCTCTAAAATACGCAGGCATGGACGATACCGATAGTGAGGACGAGTTACCCCCCGGATGGGAAGAGAGATCCACGAAAGATGGATGGGTCTACTATGCAAGGTGAGTGGAAATCCTCGTTTTTCCTGTCAACAGGAACATGTCTGTTTTCACGAGTGTCCTTTTAGTGCTGTTCACTGACCAAGTAATCATATCAGCGTTATCAACATGAGGCTAACACGGCTGGCTAGCTACACCTGTTTGATGGGCTGTGATATCTGAATTGTTAGCATGGATTATAAACTCCACAGGGCTCAGGACTTGGTAGGTTTTCTGCGAATGGTAGATATTACATGTAAACTGTCTTGGTCTTCATAAGGCTGACTCTTGTATCGCATAGCCTACTGTAGCTTGGAGGTTGTTAGGTGATAGAAAACTTATTCTTTGATTATGAGATCCTGAAATCCTCATCAGTGATGAAGCAAAACACGTGGATATCGCTGCAACAACAATGACAACAACGTTGTAAAGTTAGTTTAAGCGGATCCCATCCGAGTCCTTGCCCTTTACTTCAGGGTTTCACTTAGGGACCACCAATAAATCACAGTTTTAATGACACAAAAACCAGTGCTATTTCAGTATGCCGTTGCCGTATGAGGCTAACCTTTTTTTCTTTACTGATGGGTCATGATTTTCATTTACCGGAGGGAAAGTGTCATATGTCCATCCTAAAATTAACTTCTCTTATACATCTTACACTACCAGTCAAAAGTTTGGACACACCTTCTCATTCGAAGTGTTTTATTTATTTAAATCTTTTCTACATTGAAGATTTATACTGAAGACATCAAAACTATAAAAGAACGCATATGGAATTATCTAGTGAACAAAAAAGTGTTAAAAACATTGAGAATATGATTTATATTTTGCTGGTTAAGTGTGCCTTGAATTTTGAATAAATCACCAACAGTGTCACCAGCAAAGCCCCCCCACACCATCCCACTTCCTCCATGCTTCACGGTGGGAACCAGACATGCAGAAACCATCTGCTATTCTCTGCGTCTCACAAAGACACAGCGGTTGGAACCAAAAATCTCAAATTTGGACTCATCAGACCAAAGTACAGATTTCCACTGTCTAATGTCCAATCCTTGTGTTTCTTCGACCCAAACAACTCTCTTCTTCTTGTTGTGCATCCTCAGTAGTGGATCTTTGCATCAATTGGACCATGAAGGCCGGATTCTCGCAGTCTCCTCTGAACGGTGGATGTTGAGATTTGTCTGCTACTTGAGCTCTGTGATCATTTATGTGGGCTCTAATCTGAGGTGCTTTAATTTGCAGTTTCTGAGGCTGGTAACTCTTATGTATTTATCCTCTGCAGCAGAGGTGTCTCTTGCTCTTCCTTTCCCGGGGGGGTCCTCGTGAGAGCCAGTTTCATCATAGCGTTCGATGGTTTTTGCGACTGCACTTGAAGATTCATTCAAAGTTCTTGACATTTTCCGGATCGACTGGCCTTCATTTCTTAAAGTGATGNGAGGGTCTAAGGACAGAGGGTGTCGTATTGTCATACTGATATTCTGTACACACTGTGAAGTCCACTGAGAAAAATGTAACATTTGTGATATTGGGCTATATAAATAAACATTGATTGATTGATTGATTGATTGATTGATTGATTGATTGATTGATTGATTGATTGATTGATTGATTGATAGGTATACATTCACTGGGGGCCCCTCGAACCCTTCGAACCAGCTTCTCATCACCACGCACAGCCGACACCCTTCTGCTCCGGGGCTCCAAGCAGTTGCCTGCCTTGCCTGTTCGCAAGGTGTGTGATCATATCAAGACCTGGACATATGAGGCAGTAGATTATATGTAAAATATAACAGGAAGGGAAAAAATAAGATGCAAGAGGTTTTAAAACTCAAAATCAAGGTTAATATGATAAATGCGTGGCCTATAGAGCTGGTTCAATTCATGGAGATGCACAGTAAACACTTTCTTAAATGCCTAATTGTTACATTAGTATGAAATCAAGGTATTCCCTGACACCTGATGGAATTAAAGAGGACACATTCTGCTATTTTTCCGGTGTCTCTACTTCCTGTCGTTTCTGGGAATGGTGGTGTTCACCTTTCACTCTGAACCTCAACAGCATCCTCCTCGTCTTCTCAATCCTGGAGGTCAATACACAGGGATTTTAGCC
>NW_011358799.1:340443-344995 GCF_000735185.1 Notothenia coriiceps | reverse complement strand
CAGAATTGGAGTGTTGTCAGTATTCTCTGTAATGCCCCTTTCACACCAACGCTTTTCCCGTTCTAGCTCCGTGCTAGAGCTTTTCTGGTTCGGAACCGTTTTTCTTTTCAGCCCCTACTCTGTTCACACCACCCCAGAGCCCGACTGGTGCTGCGTCATTGCGTCATCGTTTGCGTCATGACGTAACCGTTTACGTGCCTGCTTCAAAAAGCCAAACCGCGCGGAAACCCCTCACATCGACAACAACAACAATGGCCGATTGTATTGAAGCGCTACTCGTTTTGGTTTTGCTCTGTCGAAACGAAATGGAAGAAATGGGACAACTTTGGGTAAAACGCGGGCTTTTTGTTGTTGTTCAGGAGGTTGATCCCGCCTCCGATGTAAGCGTGTCGTATGCGGTGCTTGCTTCTAGACCGACAACTTTTTGGTGCTTGAAACGAACCGGATTCCGGAGCTTAGAGGCGGCTCCGCTGCGGTGTGAACAGGAAAAAACTGCTTTTCAAGCTCTAGCTCCGAACCGGCCCTGGAACCGCGTTGGTGTGAAAGGGGCATAAGTGGTCTGGACAGCTGTAGAGAGGCGCCTGATTACTCACCATAGTACTATGTTTCTGTCCATAACCCTGCTCCTGCAGATGGATAATCAGCGTAGTGTTGTTACTCTTCACTGGCCACTCACACGGTTACTCATTCATGAAGAGCATCTTCAAACTCTGCATGAATACAATCTGGTTTCTCCTTACACTCACAGCAAGTGTATCTTCTTTCTGCAGAGTGCTCCTGATTGCTTTAGGATTACTTAATTGATTACATGCGGGGTGTATTAGAAGCTGAAATGGATTGCTTCTGTTGCTGAAGGTATTTGTGTTGATTATACGAGCTTGTCATACTCGACAAAGTCTCTAAGCCGGTAAAACTCTGCAGTGTGGAAATGTTTCTCAAAACGCTCAGCATGGCATAGAGCATCTCTTGTTCTCTGCACAGCCTGCAGCACTTTCTGTGTTGGATGGTCTTGTTAAAATCACCCCCCGCTGCAGGTGAAAGAAAAACTACCAGCTTTCGGTTGTGTTTCTCTCCATCAAACATAGATTAGCTTGTTCGAGAGAGAAAACCACAAGCTGTAAGTCAGAGATATTCTTCAGAATAACGGTCAGAAAATAAAGGAGAATTCGCGACGAATAGTTCATTTGAAAAGCCTAGAGTAGCTCTTACAGCCACAGCTGAATTGTTGTTATTTGACCTGGAAGTGACCCGTTTTTCACACACATACTTTATTTCTCTGAACTCCCCCTCTCTTTCCCAGACTCAAACGCAACATCACCTCGGGTTTTTCTCCGTCTCCTCTACTCCAGGGAGAACGCGCACTATCGCACATCAAAGCTGTGTTCACTACATTTTGCCCGTCTGCGCAATACAGCGATTGCCTTTTGTTGTTGTGCCAGGGGACATGGATGCCAGACTGTCACACACAGGTTAAAAATAGAGACAGTCCTTCCCATTTTGCTCCTCAACCAAAGAAGCAATAATGGATCAAAAAGACACGAGGAAAATGATTCTAATAGATGATGGCTTCAAATCAAATCAAGTTTTATTTATATAGCACATTTTTAAAACGATTTTTGGTCGAGCCAAAGTGCTGTACATGCAATAAAAACACTTTACTACAATAGCAAACAGAAGACAATAAATTACAACAGCAAAAATAAAAATCAAACACAGGGAAATGTCAGGAGCCGTGCTCCGCTCTGACTAGAAGGCCAGGGAGAAGAAGTGAGTCTTAAGTGTAGATTTAAAAAACCCTAGGGTCTGGGCCGACCTCACATGGAGGGGCAGAGTGTTACAGAGCCTAGGGACAGCTGCTGCGAAGTCTCGGTGCCCTCGGGTTTTTAGCCTGGTCTTGGGAACTATAAGCAGCAGCTGGTCAGCAGACCTTAAAGCTCTGGCTGGAGTGTAGCGATGGATGAGTTCTGCTAAATAAGCCGGATGTTTGCTGAAATTGATTGCATGTGGCACAGCCCTACCTAGAAAAAATTCCACCAGCCGCCACTGTGTGTGTGTGTTTTGTTGTTTTTTATGTTGGCGTTGACCTCCTTTGCATTCATTACATCTACAAAAGGTGATTTTCCTGTGTCACTGACCATTTCTTGGGAGTGGGAAGAGTGGGGAGTGTGGAATTTTGTGCTACACCTAGGCATACTCTACACCACATTCATCACGGAAACAGAGTCATCATATTTGGTTTTCCACAAGGAAAAACACAAGAAAAACTCCTGAATGACACCAGACCTTTGGCACACAGCAACCTTAATGCCCAAATATTGTCAACGCTGAAAAGAGTAGGAATGAGGTTCAAGGGAGACCCTATGCCTGCCTTTTTCTAAGGATAGTCACTCAAGGTACGTTCTCACCGGACGTGATGCGTTTTTTTCGAGCGTCGTGATTACATGTAAAGGCAATGCAAAGACGCGAGTGACGCGGCTCGCGTCTTCTCAAATATGTAATTATTTCAGCACCATTTTGATACGTGTATTACAATTTAATCACAGTAAAATATGTTAATTGTATTGTTGGTATCTAATATAGTATCTATGGAAATAAGCTCCACTTCCTCGCCAGCTTATCTAGTTTGAATGACGTGTGTAAACAGAATTGCAAGCCCTGGTGAAAGTCGCAAGAGTAAAGCGATGCTGATCTTCTAGTCTACCACCAACAAAGAAACTTAGCATTGACATTTTCTTTAGAGGAGGTGCTTTGGGTCCACAAATGTAGAAAACAATTACATTTTATGCTGTGACAAAACTATGGTAAACATTTTCTTCGGTTAAAGTAAAAACCTTATTTTAAATGACTTGTTCACATGACAGTTTAAAAGGATAATTCTATGATTAAGATTTAGATATACTGTATGTTGACTGTCGGCCCCCCTGTGGCAGACTTGTCATTATATCAAATATCACAATTTCAAAGGGCAATAGAGTGCTTTGTCTTTTGAATAATAGTGCATGCTGTTGTACTTCTTGTGAGGACAGTTTCCTTATATTCCTGAAATGACAGACTCCATCCCAGAGAGGCGGAGGTGGAACAGGAAGTTTGAAGTTAGAACAAGCTGATCCGTTGTGCAGTCAGGCCTGGTTACATATAACGGGTATTAATAGCTACCAGACGGCTGAGCAATGCTGCCTGGCAGACAAAAAACTTTGAGAAGACTCTCACCAAGGTCCCTCGGAATAGCAGCTCCAAAGCTCCCTATCATCTGCCCTTGGAGCCTCTGCAAATATCACCTGAAAAAAACCTCTCCCAGAGCAAAATAGAAGATTAAAGCGACGCTGAACCAAGGAGCCGGCTTCAGGTTTTGACCTGACAGCCCTCTTGTGTAGAAATAGGTCCTGAGAGTGGCGACAAAGCCCGGGCCACCACGCGTCCCAGTTGCCAAGTCCTGCATTCCAGCTGGGTATTTTTAGTACTGGCATTTAAACTTGGCAACACATAACATACCCATACCATGTGCATTTCCTGTTCTTGTGAATTTGGGGAGTTTGGAAGCACACATCACCACCCATTATACAATGTGAAGCTAAAGATAGGCATATGTGTACTCAGTAAAAGTTATTTTAACAAATATAAAAGCAAGTAATGAGTTTCACTTTGGTACACTGTCAATAACATTGTAAACATGACCTTTATTGACATTTAAGTCTCAGACCAATGTTAGGCGTTACACTCACATTCGGAAACATCTTTACTAAAGCTGCAGGCTGCAGCACACACAGTCCAACATTTAGTCTTCCAACATCAACACTTGAATGAATAATGAGAAATGCATGAGCAAAATAAACTTACATCAAGTGTGGATCACCATCATAATAATAATAATAACAGATTAATTGTGTTAGCGCTTTTACAGGTGCTCAAAGACGCTTTACAGATATAGTGAAAAGAAAAGAAAAGGAACAACAAATAAATATATAGTCAAAGTTAAAGTCAAATAATACAAAAACAATCACACATTAAAAGCCAAATTGAAGAGTTTTTGTGAGTTGTTTGAAGGTGGTTAGGTCAGTGCAGTCTCTGATGGGTTGTGGGAGTGAGTTCCAGAGGGAGGGGGCAGCGACGGAGAAGGCTCTGTCCCCCCAGGTCCAGCGATTGATGTGGGTGGGGATGGATAGGAGGTTGGCTTCTGATGAGCGGAGGCAGCGGGAAGGGGGGTGGTGGTGCAGCAGGTCTGATTGTTGAGGGCTTCGTGAGTAATGAGGAGGACTTTGAAGTTGATTCTTTGACGGATGGGGAGCCAGTGGAGGTTCTGGAGGACGGGAGTGATGTGGTCTCGGGAGCGGGTGTGGGTGAGGAGGCGGGCAGCAGAGTCCTGGATATGTAGGAGTTTATTGAGGAGGTTGGATGGTATGCCGTAGAGCAGGGGTCACCAACCTTTTTTAGGGTGAGGGCTACTTTAAAAAAATAAAACAAGTCGGGGGCTACTTTTACTCCTCTTTTTTTGTTTTTTTTTTGCAGCTGTATATGATATTTAGCACATGTTTACGTTATATGCTTACCTTTA
>NW_011358799.1:320757-340398 GCF_000735185.1 Notothenia coriiceps | reverse complement strand
TTCTACTGCCACAATCCCGCACACACGACACACCGTGGTACCAGCGCACTGTTACGAATGAAAGGCTCGCCGATAATCGTCGACTGGGCAGTAGTGTAGGTGTAAGCAGGGTAAGTGCTATTTTTATAGGTGGTGTGTGGACCTTACATAGGGGGGTCAGGGGGCAAGCTCCCCTGGGAAGATTTTTAAATATTGAAGTTAAAAGCATCAATCTGGTGCACTTTGAGAGCAACATGAAGAGATCTATGGATACATCTCTCAACACCCATTTGAAACAGAACTGTAAACAGATTTACTTTTTCTTTATGGATATTTTACAAATCACTCCTTTTAAACTTTATTCTTGTTTTACTGTCATATAGTATTTCATACCTGTTTTTAATGTATTATCTTATTTTTTTATAACTATAATGATCATATAAACGTGTGCCTCGGAAATAATTGTTTACATTAATGGTGACCAAAACGTTTGAGACCCACTGAGATAACACAGAGTCCTTTAGCTCACTGAGTCTCTCAGTCTGACAGGAGAGGACTCTCCTCCACTTTGTTGTTGAAAAAACTCCTTATATCCGTTAGCGTAGCTCGCTAGCACCAGAAGCTAACAACAACGATCTCCGGTACCGGTGCGCTCTCACTCGCGCACGCACACAAAATGGCTCGTTCCACACACACACACAGAGCCAAACTTTAATGAAACACAGAGACCCAGACGTAATAGTACTGTATAATATTATTTTCGAATCAATAATTTTTAAAACATTTTTTTTTTTTTTATGTTTTTTTTTTTTTATAACCATTTTTCCTCCTGGTCTCTCGCGCCCCCCCTGTCATGCCTCTGCGCGCCCCCCACTTTGAGAACCACTGGCTTAGCGTCTTTAGCATACTAGCTCGTCGTTATCTTAGCATATTAGCTCGTTGTTAGCTTAGCACTGTTAGCATTTAGCTAAACTCTTGTTTTCTCTTCACTTATAAAATAGATTAGTTTGTTAGCCTTCTAAGCTGTCTAACTAGCCTAGCCATAGCATGGTCATTTATGTCGTGTTTCTGTATATCCTGTCATGTATACTTATCTCATTGCAACTGTAAAACAATGTATTTTTCTTGTGTGTTACAGTTTTACAATAAAGAATATAAGAATATTCAGGAGCTTCAGTAATCTCCAATTCAGAATCCCGTTCTCCTGGAATTATTTGANCTTTTGCAGGAAAAAAGGTAATTAAAAAACACTGTTTATTTTATTTTCTTTTGCTAAGAAATCGATGGAACCACATTACAATGTTACCACAATTGTTTAATAGTGAAATCGTAAAATGCCAGGTCCAGGGGTCCGCTGGGGGGGCAGTACCGTTTAAAGTACAAAGATTTGGATTAAGGAAGTGTGTTCCAATATTACAATAATTTTCAAGATGCTTTTTCTGCATCTTTTTTTTCTTATTTTCTCAGTGGGGTTTTGTTACAATGGATGAAAAAAATAAGATCTTTAAACCTTGCAATATTTCAAGTAGAGGGAGGAAGCGAGGGGGGTCAACATTGTTTTTAAGCCACAAAACATAACCTTACACATAACCCACCAAGGGACTATAATTTCAATTTAATAATTAAAGGTGATGGTTCCACATAATCAATAGGCAAGTTTTCAAAAAAATGTAAAAAGTAACAACATTTTTGAGTGCATTTTCCACCTGAAATCTGTGCCCAAAAACCAAATTGAAATGAAAAAGATTTGCAAGGGTCCCATATTTGGAACACCCTTTTATTAACATAATGCTTTTATAATTTTACATAATTCCTCATGGTTTCCTCTACTTAGAGGAGTATTGTTGGGGACGGACGTAGGGAGCCAGAGAAACCACTCAATTATTCCCCGTATGACAGGGCAGAGGGCTCCCAAACAAGTCTTTTCATATTGCCTTACCTTGTTATGCCAACATCCTACCCTTGGTTGCAACTATGGGAAAATGTAAAAGAAGGGGAAAGTCGACGGGTGAAACTGTCAATTGTTGCGGTTTTCAATAGTCATACTATCCTGCTGTGTTGGACCTCGCCTAACTTATACTTTTATATTATCTTTTGAGGCTCTGAAAAACCAGGGGACCCTTGATTTTGGCAATGGTGTAACTTGGGGATTAACTTTAATTGTGGAAGACTGAACTTGTACCAATTGAAAAGCCCGCCAGTTCAAGAGTGAACAACAGTACTTGTTACAGCTCCAGTTAAGTAAAAGGAATTTTACTGATCAATAAAAAAAACTAGGACAGTCGCATTCTGGCAAAACACAGCCTAACATTCAATCAATTTGAACAAAATTACATCAAGAATAACTAGGCAAACTAATATGCTAACCCCGCTCTGGCGGCCCTAAAAACGTCTGTTCTCAGGATCCTAAGCTACAGTGCTGTCCGCAGCTAACTGAGTTAACACAGACTAACTTGTGCAAAAGCTAACTGCTACAGCTAACTGGCTAACATAAACTGCACTAAACAGGATTAGGTGCCCTAAACGTATAACATAGAAATAGTTAACTAAGCCTAACATCCAAACTGAGCTAAACAAGAAAACTGATCTCACAGCTAACCTGTATCTACGCTGCTGAGTAACAGCTAACTGATACTAACAGCTACCTGTACCTAAGCTGACGAGCTAAACAGCTAACTGAATAGTAGGCTACTGATGCAACAGCTAAATGATATAGTAGCTAATGAGCTAACGTCCTACTGTAACACAGCTGGACTGAGCAACAGCCTAGAATGATTTATAACAGCTAATGAAATAACAGCTAACTGTACCTACAGTGACTGGAGTTAACAGCTAACTGAGCTAACAGCTAAACTAGCGACAAGCGAAGTAACAGTTAGCGCTTAACTTTGCTATATCTGACAATAATATCGTATTTTAGCGACAACATTTCTTTCCATCAGCGACACAGTTTCTGAGGTCATTAGAGAGGTAGAAAAAAATCATCCAGTATCACTCAAGGGTCCATTCTTATTGTAGTCATTGCAGCATCAAATGACTTTGAAACATTGAAATAAAAGGTAAAATTACAAAATGTTGCTTTATTTATAACTATTTTTAACTAAATTAACCGAAGACGGAGATAAGCGCTTTGCCTAACACTAAAGATGTGTACATAATGTAAGTGAGGAAAGATATAACACTTGACTAAGACGTGTAACAACAACTTTATTCATGTAGCAGATGCTGATCCTGGGTCAGTGTTCAAGCTTAGACCAAACACACATTTATATTCTGGTCAATATAATGTGTGTTCGATGTAAATAACAATGCATCAGATGCCTTCATCTTAGGTTTGTTGCCTCATATTGCCTGCTGTATCATGAGGCCTTCTTACTGTCTCTCATGCCGTTTAGAAAATGTCCAAATGTACTAACATCTGTATTTTATTTGTAGGATGTGCCTGAAAAAAAACGGAAAATTATAAATATTTGCATTTTGTGTCTTGGAAAACCCCATATGAGAAAAATCTTTAAGAATCATATATATGTTGTAAAATACACTTTATTTTGTGCATAATGGCCACATATAGATGTCATACAGTACGGCATTTAGCAAATACGTATGCTTTGCATTATTATTCAGACTATGTATTCGCATAATGTCATAAGATACCAATATAATACTTACCCACCTTTTACAGAATATCTGCAATAAATTGTATGGAATTTGTGGCATATTCAAGACAAAGTGTGTGTAGACTGTGCATATCTATTATTCTTATTGATCAGTTTCATATGGGAACATTTTCTGTCAGCTGCTTGTGAAAGAAAGTTGTTTTATTATTTCATAATCCTAAAGTTTAGATATAAAGGTTTGTTCATTTCTGCAGAGCGACTTCCTCAGCACATGTTATTATTTAAAACGTTTTAAACCTTTCTCTATGAATGCATTATGGGTTTGAAGTGTTTGGGTTTTGTAGATTTACTCATGTCTTCCAACTGTTCAACTTATTGTAGCAGGAGGGCAGAGGAGTTTTATTTTTGTAAAGAAATGCATTATAGTATTTCCTGCCTGCCTTCTTTTTTTATTTTGCACTTTGCATTTGGTTATGTTAAGGAGGAAATAGTCAATACTGTGTTTTTGTTAAGTAGCATTACATGCAGTTGTGTAGCTGATGGTAAGGTATGGTAACAGGTTTATCTTATTTGGTACAGAAAAATGAAATATCTGTGGATAAAAGTGTAATTTAAATTCTTTTATTTGTCTTTTGTGGTACGGAAATGCACAGAGGTTCAACTTTTGTATCATTTTCAAAGAAATTGATCAATGTTTATCGTCATCATGGTTTGTTTGCTGTACTGAGTGCCTATTTTTAACCAAATGATTAAAATAAGTCCATGAAAAGTGAAGGAATGTAGAGTATAGCCTTTCCATGTAGTTATTTTACTTTATAGGTTTAATCGAGTCACACCCAATATAAAAATTGGATGTGATTTTCATTTTGACTATCAAAGCACAATATATTGTTACAAATCATTTGCCTACCATTTGTCTTATGCTACATGTTCGCTCAGATTTAAATGGTAAAGATGATCCTTCATTGGTTCTGCCTTGTAAATAAAACTGAATAAACTGTTCCTCCCAACATCTGTTTTGTTTTGTCGTGCTCAATCTGTACAAATCTTCTAGAAAAATAGAATATAAATATACATTTGATTAGCAGAGGCTTGTGTGTTGTGTGTGTGTAAAAACTTGTGAAGAGCACTCCTGTTTGAGTTGTTGACCAGGATATTTTTTTACTTGATCTTTTTAATAGCAATATTGTAAAGTTGAATGTGTTTTGGGTCGTTACTGTAAAAAACACATCTGAATGATGTTACTATTACAGTACAACCCATCTAATATAACAATTTCCAACACATCATACAGAAATATGTTAATGCCTCCAATGCAGCATATCTCCTGCACAGAACAAAATTAAGAAACCTGTTATCTTAATCTCGCTTTGCAAAAATCATTTAATAGTTCTGATAATTCAAAAAAATGCGGTCCCCTTTGTCAGTATGTAAAGCTTCAGCGGGATGCCCTTCATGTCCATCTTGTCCTGGATTAAAGGGGGTGTCCTCCTTTGATGCAACTATTATAATCACATGAGTCACCTTTCACACACTTCTCTATTACAAATTACACTGACACAGAGGGACCCTGGCTGTTGACCCCTGACCCCAGATGGCTGTGACAGGCTTCACATTGCACGTATACAAACACACAAATAGAAATGAAAGTCACGAGCACTGTCAGCGGACAGAGAGGCACTTTACAGAAGGTGATAAACCTTGAGGGACGTGAGGTTTAAAATGCACAGATAGGGAATGACTAACATATTAATTATAGAATATTATACATGTTGGTTACGTGAATGCATCAATAATATTAGTACAGTGATATTGATACTTGTCCCCTGATATAAGTCCCACCTGATGAATATAGATGTGAATTTGCTGCATGCTTTTCCTATGTCATTAAATTAATATGTTCTTAATTCATCGCACTATTTATATAGATGAATGATTTTGAAATGTTTCTTTTGTAAAATCACAAACCCTAATCCTATTAGCATTAAATCATACTTAAAGTAATGAAAGTAATAGTAGGCTTAATCATTCATCAGAAAGGCCCACGTCAGAATAATATAAACAATAATATTAGATTATAACCATTATAATATACACCTTTATGCTGGCCTAGCTGAATTTAATTAGTTTACTTTATATACTGCTGGGTTGTTCAACCTATAATAATACATCAGCACGTTTTATTTATGTTTTTGTATCATTATTGTCTGTTTATTGTAGTTGGAGTAAAAAGTACAATGTTTATCTATGAGATGTGGTGGAGTAGAGGTAGAAAATAGCAGAAAATCTAAAGTACATTATAAAAGAACAGTACTTCAGTAAATGTACTTAATAACTGTCCACCATTGTGCATTTAACACCATCAATGGTAGTTTCCACAGTACGTGAGTTATGCTGTATCAAGTGGATTAAAGGGATCAACCAATAGTACGATCTGCTGATAGAGTGATGGAGAGGAGCAGGTGCTGGGAAATATGTTAATATGGGAAAGTTCAAGGGCTGTGATTGGCTGGTGGCAGGAGATATGCGAGCTCTGATTGGCTGCCGTGAAGGGGGCACGTAACACGACGTACGATCACGACTGATCACGAGTACCCCCCATGCCTGCGAGAATGATGACGTTTTACGCAAGCTGGATATAAATTGCAGTACCTCGCGCTCAGTCAGTTAATGGAGCAGTAGAGAGAAGCGATTTTCAGAGCTTTAAAAACTTACATTTACGCCTTTTTAAGCGTTTAATTTGTTAGGTTATATCCTTAACTTTAGTTTGAAAGTACACTTCCGTGTTTTTTCAGCTGACGTTGAGCAGGACTTTGGGAAAGACAAGAAAAAATGAAATACATTATAGGAATTGGCGGGTAAGTGTTTATATTTTTAACTAACAGCTGTTTTTTGCTTACATTTAGCTAGAAAATGTTATAAATATTTGTATTGCAACCTAATGCTCTGACAGTTGAGTGGAGTAGTTAATATCAACCTGTTGACTAATATTATCTTGTGAAATGTGAGGTTCATGCAGATATTTTGAATTAGAAGTTTAAATATATAGTTGTTTATTTTCATTAAATGGGGATTTATATTCGCTTCTGGTTGATAAAGATTGTACATCATTATTTGACACATGTTTTATCAGCTGCCCGCCAGAAAGAGGTGCCGTTAAACCGGTTTAAAGCATGGGTGTGTAAAGAGAACTGGATGCACCGTCAATTCCTATGCGAGTTACTTTGAGGTGATTGAAGCTCAAAATAGAGCGACTATAGATCCATAGTACCCGTATGTGGGCCCATTGAGCATGCGCAGTTGAGTTTTCCTTTAAGCCCAGCCTCCAACCTTCCGCTCTCTTCTCAGTTAAATGAATAGAGAAGAAAAAATAACTGGTTACAGTTTTTAGTACATTTTACAACTTTCAGACCCTAATGATTTAATTAAGGGCTACAGAAGTGTTAGTACAGGGTAGTTTATCAAGCTGATTTATAGACGTTTCTTTTCCACAATGTAAGCCAGCCAAAATGACGTCACGGGAGTTGTAGTACCACCGTTTATCCACTACGGTCATTCACAAAAAATCGGCTTCAGCGGGAGTCCCTGGTTTGTTGGTTTGTTGTCATACATCGAGCGGGACATTTGAAAATTCACCGGCAGACCATAAACTGAAGCTAGAGACAGGCGAAAAGTGGAGGGAAATGTAACTTGACTACTGCCCTGCCTAAACTAACAACAGTTTAATGTTATGTTTATCATTTATTTAAACCCTTTTACATAAGGACTTGACACTATTTCATTGCATGTTATATTATGAAAACATACCTTGTGCTTTTATTCAACATGAATTGTTTATAAAAGCAGGGCAACTTTTAATTACACATGCATCTTTTAATACATTAAACTTTGTTTTTAAGCAAATGTGGCTTCTTTTCCTGTTTACAGATAAACTATTTAATGTATTTACTTACTTAAAATGTAAACAAAGTGTGCCATGTGGCTCTATAGGTGCAAACATTGCATGGTTGCTTTTAAGTATTTTGGTGTTTAAATCATAACTGTATCTTTCTGGCAAAAAATTAGTTAATATTTTCTATTTTAAATTACTTTTTGCCTTTTTTGTTTACAGAGTCAGTCGAAAATTGGAGGTAGATTTGACATAACTATTGCCCGGATCAAAAACTAATAATTATAATTTAAGGAAATGGGGCTTCTTGTCCTGTTTACAAATAAACTATTTATTTTATTTACCTGCTTATAAATGTAAACAAAGGGTGCCATGTAGGAAAAGTAGTTTAGCTTTTAAACCATTACTGTAACTTTCTGTTCATCATATTATAAATAATTTGTGGTTTTAAATTGTTATTGCTTTTTTTGTTTACAGGGTCACTAATGGTGGGAAAACCACCCTGACCAACAAGTTGATCAAGACGTTGCCCAACTGCTGTGTTGTGCACCAAGACGACTTTTTCAAGGTGAGTTTAAGCAAGAGGATAGTTTAGAGTTTTATTTGATGTTATTGTCGGCCTAGTTTTCCCTTTCATTAACTCTGCATGAGCATTGCTTTTATGTAAAGTTAAGGGTGCCGCCCAGCGACCTCTCCCACCCCCCACTCTGTCCCCCTCAGTAGAGATATGTTAATGCCTTTCAGGATAGCTTCTTTACTGCTTCAGTCACGATTACCTCTCTTGTGTCTTTTACATTTCTTCAGATTCCTCGAGTAGCTTTACAACAAGTCTTAACTTTTCTAACATGCATCCATATCTCCTCAATCAACCTTTTTGTTATATCTTTTTTAGCATTTCTCTCTTCCCCGATTTAGTTTAAGCTGTGTTCTTTTGGTAGATAGCTTGTTTATTTAGTGCATGCCCTTTGCTTGTGTTTCTATGTGTGCACTTGTTTAGCCTTATTACTCTTAGCATTGTTCTTATTGCTCGAGCATGTGAGTGGGATCTGAAGTGTTCAGAGCTGTGAGGTTGCAGCAATGTTTTATTGGTGACTGTTATTTCAGAAACCAGATCAGATAGAAGTCGGGGACGACGGCTTTAGACAATGGGATGGTAAGACTTCACCAAAGACTGCCTGAGTCACTTTCATGTCATATAAACCCTCCAACATTACATACATTATTAAACCCATTAGCACAACACCATTAAGCTGACAACACCCCCTAGTATCTTGGAGCAAAATACAAAACACATTTACATATTTTCAAATCTTTGACTGTCTTATTAACCAGCTATCTTTTCCATCGTCTGCCTTTTTCTATTGATCTCTCTCCACAGTGATCACAGCCATGGATATGGAGTCCATGACCAACACAATGAAAGCCTGGATTGAGAACCCGGTGAAGTTTGCTCGTTCTCACGGCGTCCCGCTGTCTTCTGCACCCGAGGAGTCCAACCCGGACGAGCAGACACACATCCTGATCGTGGAGGGCTTCCTGCTCTACAACTACCCGTGAGTCCATTTTATTCACTTGTTTCACTTGCTGGGTATATGGCCTTTTAGCAGTACAATGTCTTAACTGGGGAATGGTTGAGACTCTGGAGGTAGAGCAGTTTGCTTGTGGAAGTTTCCTTTAGCAAGACACACTTTATTACCCAAATTGCCCCTGTTTAGCTCCGACATCATTGGTGTGAAAGAGGGTGAAACTACCAAGTGTTTTATCTGGTTAGTTAGAAAAGTGCAATATAAATACAGTCCATTTAACATAACATTATTTTGTGTTGCATGAACTTGCATCACACTGAACTGCTGTCATGAGATGTCGATTTATAAGTAAAGAGGTAAACTATTCCAAATTAGGATAAATGAATGAATTAGTCTATGCAGGGAAACTCAATGGTCATAGCAGACAGACACAAAATACAGTGTCAACCTTGAAAGAATATTGCTATAGGCTTATTTTGTTTGTTGTAAATAAGGCGTAAGATGAAGGTACAAATTGTTGAAGATGAATAACTTCTAGGTTCAGTCGAAAAACACCATTATGTCAAAACGTATTGATGTTATCAAGTGTTCTTTAAGACGTGATGTGCAGAGGAAACAAAATGGAAGTCTCAAGTTCTATAAATGATCAAAGGCAGTCTATTTACATAATTTACAAAATGTCTCTAAATTAACCATCAGTTTTAAGTGAAAGGGAACATTATGTCACTTTTTTTAAATCCTGGGGAATTCATGACTGAGACGAGACGTGCTGTGAAGAGTTACTGAAGCTTCTCATGAACTCATGTGCCGAGAGAGATAAGGTGCTCAGCTGCTGATGGGGAGGAGCTACTCTGTGATGAAGACTCATGTTGAGCTGCGGAGTTACAGATAACAAGTGATCAGCAGCGCCCTCAAACCAAAATGCAGATTTTCCCCGTAACATTTAAAAGTGATGCCAGAAAACAATATTTCTGTTCGTCAAAAGCTGTATAATGTACGAACATCGTGTCAAATAGACCGTCAGCTGGCAGAGACAGCTTTGTTTTTACGGAGCTCCGACGTCACGTTGTTGTTTACGTCTGTGGCGCCATCTTGTATACGGCCGCCATGTTGAGATATCTTATGAACAAGATGAGCGCCACAGTATTGCCCTCATACTATATCTTTCTGGAAAACCCCCTGTTATGCCTTTTTTCCTCTAGTTAGTTAATAACATTTAGTACTTTTTTGTTTTTACTGAAAGTACTTGTTCCTCTCTCCTCTAGCCCCCTGCTGGACGTTTTTGACAAGAGCTTCTACATCACGATTCCTTACGAGGAGTGCAAGAGAAGGAGAAGGTGAGCACACACAGTTTAGACTGCTAATGATATAAATACATTTAATGTATATAGTGCTTTAATAAGTATACAAAGAAACTGTGCAAAAAAACCTGCATACGGAAATGAAAAGACACAAGATGCTAGGGCTACATGTTTTGGAAAAAATAATATTTGCAATTACTTTGAGTGATATTGAGATAGGATTTGTGATGTTACACATATAAACATTCACATTATCAATTTAAAATGATCATGGTTTTTAAGAGGATCTGTACCAAAAAAGGATTGTTTTATTAACTATATAGTTAAGAATGAGACTTCTCTGCAGCATCACAACACATCCATTCAGATAATCTCACATATTTTACATTTACCAAATATTCCTCTGGATATTGTAGTAATGCATATTGCCATTTATAAAAAGCTTATTAATTGAGCAGCCCTGCCAGATTTCAATGAATGAATTGACCTCGGCTGTTTGTATTGCCTGTTAATCCTTTCATCGTGAATGCATATCTCCTAACATTGTGTTTATTATTTCAGTACGAGGCAGTACACGGTCCCCGACCCCCCCGGCCTGTTCGACGGGCACGTGTGGCCGATGTACCTGAAGCACAGGAGAGAGATGGAGAGCAGCGGCCTGCATATTGGTACGTTACAGCCCCTGTCTTACTTTATAATAATATATATATTTCAGAAACCTTAAGGAGATCCTGTGTAATGTGTTCTTAGATTCCCACTTTATGTTGTAGTTGTATTTAATGTTGAAGTGCAATCTTTTAAGCATATCATAATATTTGTCTGTGTTACAGGGTACTTTTTTTTTAATACATTTTTTGATAATTGTGAGGGAAATCCTGTGTAACGTGCACCTTTTTTAACGCATTATTCATGTTGTGTGTGTTGCAGAGTGCCTGGATGGTTTGAGCTCTAAAGAGGAGATCTACACCCAGGTGTACGAGAGCATTCAGAACAACCTGCTCAATCGTTTATAGGTAAGGACATTTTAAAGTCTTTCATCATTTCTGAAAATCATATTAAAAAGTTTCTGTGTATATCATAGTTTGAAAGAAATATGTGATATTTAATGGCTGACATTCAGGCTTTGTTGTACACCTAAAAGCCAGTAATTTAATTTAAAATGTAACATTGTTTTTCCTGTGTTTCCCACAGCAGGAGGACTCCTCTCCATCCCTGTACAGAACCTGTAAATAGTCCCGAGGATACTTTTTTTATGAACTTTTTTTCTAATTTTATTCTTTGTTCGTGAATGTAACAAAGCAATCTTAATTTATCATTGTCTTTTTTTATTTTTTGTTGAGTTGTGTTTGAACCCCAGCTTTACCGTTATGTTTTGTTAAACCACTGACTTTACTGGACCCTTCGTCACATCGTCCTGCAAATAAACGCTTCAGTTGCTGTGGAAAAACCGTACATCCAGGCCTGTGTGTCACGTCTCTTCACAAGATTAAATGTTGTATATTAATATTTACTGTTAGATTTATGGAATTTAAAAGGGGAAAAACTACCCTTTTTTTATATTGTTATTATTTTTATTAGTTACTCAGCGGGTTAAAATAATTAATACAAAAATATAAATTCAATGAAATATGGTGTACTTTCATGAATTAAGATACCTGGCAGTATATCATTACAGCTATCTCAAACTTTAACCTGATTTAAAATTAAAATGATGAACACATTAATGGCTAATTATAAGATATGATTAATAATATTCTGTACACTAAGTACTTTCAGTTAAGGAACTCGAAGTATATTTTAATGCTAACACCTTTACTTAAAGGCAGGGTTCGTACGGGTGCTGGAAATGCTTGAAATTTCATGTGGTGTTTTCAAGGTTTGAAAAGTGCTTGGATTTTGGATAAAGTGCTTGAAATTGCACTTGTTACTTTTATAATAAATTGCTGTCTGACTGAATAGTTCGCTGAGTAAATTATATTATTTTTTAAAAATGAATTAATTTCTATACACAATACTCCCGTGATTGGTGGGAAACCAAACTGATACTTTAAATTTTTTATTTAACCAGATAAAAGCATTGAGATAAAATCTCATTTTCAATGCTGACCATATAAGCTTACCTAAAATGGCTTTATACATGAATAAAAACCAATGCTGCATCCTACGCATAGTAAGTGAGGACCATCAAGTTAGGCTATACAGTTTGCAATGATGAGTCCTATAGGGTGCATTCGATATATTAGTATATAACCAGGGTGTCCTCGGGGTCTTAAAAAGTATTACAAGTTGATAAATCAATTTAGCGAAAATTAAGGCTATTAAAAAGTACTAAAAAGTACTAAACGGTATTTTCCAAGGTATTAAGAAGGTTCACAGCAACGACAACATGAAACACCCTTTCATTTACTGAAACGACATGTCGGGAAACCCCCCAAGGCGGCCCCATGCATAGCGCGCCGTAAAATGCTGCTTATTATTTTAAGTTTCGTTGCCTTGCTCCGCTCTGTGTGGGGGGGGAACTAAACGACTACGGTAACGTGTCCCAAGGTGGGTAGACCGGCATACGCAACGCTCTGGGGGTCCAACGGCTCCGTGTGTGCCCTATATGATCATTTTCTGATAACGATGAAATAGCCCGCCTCCCTCTCCCCACGTCTCCTGCTGCTGCTGGGCTGTCAGAAGAGGGGGAGGAAAAGAGAGGCAGTCACCGTTTATTAAATTATTATATTATTATACAGAGAACAGAGTCGTTATCAATTTGTTTTAAAGCTCAATAAATAGCAAAGAAGACCTCTGGCCGGCACTTTTTTAATTTTGTACGGAAGATTTAAACTTTAACGGACATGTTGACCGGCGGAATATTTTTTTTACGGAAACTGCCGCACGGTCCCCTCGTTCCTTGGAAGAGGCGGAGAGGTGGGTGTTTTTCATCTGCTGGTGGACTACCTGAGAGATACAGCAGGAGAACACGCCGTCCACCGCGGAGAATAAACAGAAGGGCAACCATGGCAACCATGCTCCGGGGTCTTCTTCGCTGCTTTTGGTGTATTTCGGGCGGCAGCAGCGCCACTTACAGGCCTGACATATGTACTACATCGTTTCCAGCATTTCCAGCGGTCTAGTGTGAACGGACACGTTAATGAATCGAATGCGTGTGAACGGAAGCCTTTTTTGCGTTTTACCGTGTGGGGCCGGGGTCTAAGCCAAACTATATCCGGTCACAGAGATCTGCTATTTTAAAGTAAAGTCAACACATATAGACCCTAAATAGTCTATATTAAGAACGAGAAAAGTCTTAACATATATATCCTTTTTTGTAAACATATGACAAATGTGTGAGGGTGATGACGTCAGAGCATCGTCTTATGTGCCAGGGTTTAGCCCCGGACAGCCCCAGCCCAATTTAACCCCTGGGTATTTGTGAGGGAGCTCCTATATAGCATTACCCCGCTGAAGCTCACCAAAGTTTAACATATTTCATAGTTCAAAGTTTTGTCAATTGTTTTGTTTATTGGTCAAATACTGGTTTCTAATGTTTTCTGAGGAGTTTTACTGGAATGAAAGAGCACAGAGTCTACAGAAGCAAAAAAGCAGCATACTGCATTAAACCTGACCTTCACAGAGAGGTTGAAGTTCATGTNTTTTTTTTTTAAATTGCATTACAGAAAATAAAGAACTTTATCACAATATTCTAATTTTCTGAGACAGTCCTGTATAAGAGAGAGACGAGCGGAGGAATTAGTCTCAGCTCATGTTCGATCACATTTAAAAGAAGATTTGGCTTTTTATCCCATTTGGAAAGATGTGACTCAAATAGCACATGTTGGTGTCGAGGGATTGACTCAGGACTTTGAAATTGAATCTGCACCCTGAAATGTATTTCGTTTTAATAATATATTTGACTTAGAAGTGCATCCTTTATTTAATACCTTTAGAGGTGTTTTACAAACCTTGAAGGAATGCTGATTCTGTATTACATAAGAACACTTTTCGATTGTACTGGAAAGTGAATACATCAGACGCATCGGATGAATGAAAATGACCCTGCAAGCAACAATGAAAGTCAAGCATTAACACCTGAGTTTGTTCTTTTTTATCTGCCTGGAGATTATGTTAATGATTAACATGCAGGTGTTAACATTTACACACAGAGTTATGACGTCATGCCAATATATTAATGATTAAACCGGAGCGTTGTTTGCCAATTTTCCATTATGCCTTGAAGTAAACCTGATACAACCTACTATAAACTAGCTTTTATTGGTATTCTAAACCAACTTCCTGGAGTCTAACTGCCATGGGTCATGTCAAATATGTGTGAAAGCATGAATAATGTCCTTGTATTTAGAACATGATTCATGCTTTCACATGTATTTGACTCCAAGTATTCTCAATATTTACAAATAGTAACAACGAGTTTGACAGCGAGACTCGAAGGGCAGAGTCTTGACCTCTTGACAAAATACCTCACATGAAGGCTACAACTCGTGTTAAAGCCAAACACGGTAGGTTAGAAAGTAACCAACTATTATTTTGATCTGCTATCTCATTAAATCGCTTAAGTGTTTTGTGATTAAATGTCAGAAAATAGTGTAAACAAACAGCCAGCAGGTTCCCAAATTCCAAGTTAGGACATAGGTCTAATCCTATTACTTGTTTCAGTCAACATAGTGTTAGTTCATAGTGGACTTAAAATGCAGAACTGGATGTCGGACTACAAAAAGTAATCGCTGGAATAAAAAAAACTGCTACAAGTAAATGTCCAACATTCAAATTGTAATTTACAGACTTTGTTTTGGGATAAATGTGAGGGAGTAAAAAGTGCAATATTTTTAGAGACAAATAATAAAGCAGCATTAAGGAAAAGTGATCAACTATAGTAGGCTACAAGTAGCCCAATCCAATGAGTACTTATCTCTATAAATTAAAATCTGAACTATGTAAAGCATTTTGAATCACAATTTGTTTTCCTTAAGACTTCTTAACATGACGTAAGATAGGAAGTTTCTGCTCAGGCTGCTCTATTATCTCACCTTCCCTCC
The DNA here is from genome assembly GCF_000735185.1 of Notothenia coriiceps. NCBI lineage: Eukaryota > Metazoa > Chordata > Actinopteri > Perciformes > Nototheniidae > Notothenia > Notothenia coriiceps. The sequence continues at coordinate 325,044 of NW_011358799.1, read as the reverse complement.
ACATACCTGTCATTGCTGCGCAAACCATTCAGAGTTACCATGACTCCTTTACAGAGGGTGTGTCTGCAGAAAAGGGTGTGTCATATAAGTGTACAAGCACCAAAACCTCCAGCTTAAAAGTTACTTGAATAATTACAGCGAAAATACAATATATGAGGGGGGAAACATATCATTGTCTCTATAAGAAAATAAAAGTGTGGATAATTAATGAACATCTACTCCAGACAATCAAGAAAGACAATGCCTATTGGAAATAATGGAAAGGATAAAAGGTGTAGTTACCACAAAGGCCACTAGGAACATTGACAAGCTCGGCATGTGGCAACAGTCGCCAATCTATGGTGTTATGGCAAATGTGGTTCATTATTGCGATTTAAACAATGAGCTCTGACCCAGGCCACGCACTGTAGAGGTGAACAAGTGTTCTTTTTAAATAAGTAAACAAAGAGCACAAGTGAAGAAAACAAGTCAAACAAAACAGATGTCTTGGAGAACAGAGATGCCTAAAAAAGCTGCTATAGTAGCCTGCGCTTACAGGCCTTTTAAAAAGTGCCCTATGTAAATATTACAAAAAGGGTAAAGGTGTTCATTTAAAGTACTTCTTTTGGTTGTAAAAATGAAAAATAAAGCCATTTAGAGAGTCCTTTTTTCTCCTAACACGCGAAAGGCAGCACAATGTCTAGTCAAACCACATCTGAGTGGACAAAGACCCAGCGTCAAATCTAGAAAGTGAGTCTAGCAAACTACCGTTTTTTGTGTCCCAACTTTTACGAGTGTTTGGGGTTTTAATTTGCATGACAGAAAAAACTAAACAGATATTTTAACAGCGCTTTTGTAGTCAAAGTAGCCCGTCCAACTTACACAGTTCATCTGCGGTTACAGGCTTACCTTAGTGCTCACTCCAGAGAGAATGGGCAAACGGTCACTCCGCCGAAATGAAGACAGAAGAAGAAGTAACTGAAACCGCGTAAAAACGACAAAAATAACGTTTAAATCCACATATCCTTTGGGTTTTTACTATGTATTTTTTCTTTTAAAACATGGACTGAGTACTGTGTAACTGCTCGACCTATCCTCGTTTGTTTTTCTGTCGCAGCCTGCCTCGGTGGTGCCTCTCCACCAGAAATCACTGCTTACAAGCTGGTAAGGACATGCAATCCACTTCCGGTCTCAAGTTTCAAAATATAAGCAGCACTTAGATGGCAAACAGAACATTTTATTAATAAGTATAAATGCCATGGTTTATAAAACAGTCCTGACCTCAAAATGCTACGTGAGTCAAGCAGAAGAACTTGAAGTATTAAAAGTAGTCATTAGGCAGTCCTATATCAGTAATATCGAGTTTTATTTTGATATTATTCTGTATTTGATCTAGATAGTATTGCATAATACACACACAACACAACATTTACTCAAGGTTCACATGTACTATGTTGCAGTATGTTAGTACCTGAACTTCTACTCTACTACATTTCAGAGAGAACTTTATTTAACTTTCTACCTCTCACATTTTTATGAAAACTTTAATTAATATTAACACTTTGCAGATCTAGATCAACAACAAGTTGAAATTATACAGTTTTAACTGTTAGCAACCCATCAATGTATAAGATAAAAGAGATTTTCTCCACCAGATGCAATATTAAAGAGATAAAACCATTATTGTATCACTTATTATAATCCAGTAATATCATTTTGTGACTATTCTGCTAAATCACTCGGCTACTTTTACTTTTGGTACTTGAAGCATGTATTTTTTCACTTAGATTTTGAATGCAGGATTTTCATTCAAAAAGATTTAGTAAGGGGAAGAACAAACCTTTGTTTTGAAGAAACATTACGTGGTTTCCGGTGTCTTCAGTTAGCTTGATCGCCGGTTCTGTTGGTGACGTCACAGACGCCGGGACTGGTACAGGACAGTAGCTTCCTTTCAATTGTTGTCTTTCTTTAACTAGTAATCAGACTGCAATGCAATATTTAATAACGTGTCAAATTAAAAGTCACATGTTTATTGAAAGAATGTCTGTCCTTCATAGTGTTTTTTTGACAGATAGTCTACAGGTTTCTATATTTCTCGGTCAACTTATATATATTTTAATTTGTTGTTCTATTGTAGGTTTTATTTTAAATGTTTATATTTTGTATTTGTTTGTTTTCTACTCTTTTTATTTTCAAATGAAGTGCAATGCAGTGTTTGAACATGCTGCTGTTACGAAAACAATCCCAATTTTAGATCAATAAAGTATATCTGATCTTACTATCTTCATCTTAATTTAAACTGAGGGCATTATTAACAAACAAAACCTGAAAAAAACAGGAACAAATACAAAAATGTAAAAGGAAATTGAGGGATTAAGGTGTTTGGAAACTAATAAGCAACTTACATTCACTCAATATTGTGAGCAATCCCTACAGGGGTCATTTGGGGTGAAGTGTCTTGTCCAAGGACACAACGACTTCACTGGGTATTGTACCAGTGCTCCCCTGATCCAAAGATCAATACACACAGTAAGTTATCCAAATACTGGAAAGCATCCCAAAATGGTTGAACAATACTGCAGGAAAAGAAAATATGTTCTAGTGTTTAAATATCTGAGAATCTGTGGTCTACTGTATAGAAACATTTGAATTATTTATATGAAATCAAAGCCGATATACACCGTCCTCTGAGCTGTACAGCTTCTTTCTGCATGGACCCTAACCAAAGAATTATGAAACAAAAAAATGAAATAACTTCCCTGCCATAAAGTCAAGTTCTACAAAAATTACTTCACACACCTCCTAACACTTCCCTTGGTGGTTTCACTGTTAATAACACATTTTTAAGGTATAAAGGCTTTTGCATCAAGGATTTTCATTCAGCCCAAAATGTTCAGCCAGGCTCTGGATCATAGGGTCTCACAGTGCTCTGGATAAGGACTCCCTGCTTTAATTAACCACTCAGCTATACAGCATCTTGTGCAGGTGGGATTGATTTGGAATGATTGGATTGGATTTTTTTTTTTTAGACATTTTATCTATTGTACACTTTGACATGAGGAGGAGAGGACTTGTCAGAGGAGATATTGTAAAAACATCTGTTGAAAGTCATCACAGGAAGTGACAGTCCAATTTCTTACATCTGTTAAGAATACACAAGGCTACCAGGGCAACTGGGGTCAGGTTTCTTTAATATGTCCTTTAGAAACAGTGGAATTAAAGCCTCGGTACCTTTCCAACTTTACCACATTTCAGGTTCTTTTCCCATTTAAAAAAAACCTCCAATCAAACAACAAAACGGTTATCTCGATTGGGACATTCCGGCAATTTATTCATCATTTCTAAACTACAGCCTATAATTTGGCTGTGGCTGAGAGGTTCAATCCCAGCCATGCCGTTTTCATGTTGATTTATCCTGTGTATTGTGCTGCTTGTTAAATGTGTGTGTTATGTCACTGCTATGGTGGAGAAGAGCCTCAAAACCTAAAATCTCAAACCTGTTAGAAATCCCATCCCTTACACTCCTGTTACTGTGGTTTTTTCACATTTATTTATCTTGTATTTTTGTATTGCTCTGTATTCCTCAATTTATTCTGTATTTATGCATTTATTTATGCGTTACTTATGTCATGTTCTGTCCTCAATACCTGCTTTTGTCTTCTACTACGCTGATGTTAAATATGGAGAAATTGTCCCCACCACTTTTTCTAACAAAGTGATCCCATGGTAATGATAATGAAAACCTTCACATACCAAGTAGAATGCATCGATTGATTAATAATGGGGATTAAATGCTTTGCTCAAAGGTTACAGTTACATGCAAAAACCCCATCACAACAGTGCTTCGGTCATTTCACACTTCAAGTGCTTTTNTTGAATACAACATTTAAAAAAAATTATTTAAAAAAAAAAAAAAAAAGTCCTGATCCCCGATTTTTTTCCTCCCGATTCCGATCTTTTGAAAATCACGTGTCACGTGATTTTCAAAAGATCGGAATCGGGAGGAAAAAAATCGGGGATCAGGACTTTTTTTTTTTTTTTTTAAATAATTTTTTTTAAATGTTGTATTCAATGTTACAAAACAAAAATGACCATGTTCAAGTCTTAAAGTCATCCTGAGGCCTTAGTTTTGGTTTCAAATTACACAACATCATGTATGTGTTGCTTCTTTTCATAGACCTGGTTGCTTATTTCTCTCAAATCTGGCAACAGAGTGGACAGGGTGCAGTGTCTAATTGTAGCAGTAAGCTAACAAGTACTGATAAGCTTTATTTTGTTTTGATCCAATGCTGCACAACTGAACTGATC
>NW_011358799.1:316367-320533 GCF_000735185.1 Notothenia coriiceps | reverse complement strand
TTTTTTTTTAAATACTTTTTTTTAAATGTTGTATTCAATGTTACAAAACAAAAATGACCATGTTCAAGTCTTAAAGTCATCCTGAGGCCTTAGTTTTGGTTTCAAATTACACAACATCATGTATGTGTTGCTTCTTTGGGTCATAGACCTGGTTGCTTATTTCTCTCAAATCTGGCAACAGAGTGGGCAGGGCGCAGTGTCTAATTGTAGCAGTAAGCTAACGAGTACGGAAAGCTTTATTTTGTTTTGATCCAATGCTGCACAACTGAACTGATCCAATGCTGCTGTGAAAGAAAGAAGCTATATCCATGTTGGATAGAATATCCAATTTTTAAATAAAAAAATAACCTTAAGGGACAACTTGAATGCTTTTTTTCTTTTTTTTCTCTTAATGCATTGCATAAAGATCGGATCGGGAAAAATCGGTATCGGCAAATTGTCAAAATCAAATGATCGGAATCGGATCGGGAGCAAAAAAAGGTGATCGGGACATCCCTAGAAGGAATGGTTTTGCTTTTCGTATTGAAGTTCATCTTTGTGTAGTGTGGACATCATGGTGTCTTTTTAATTCAACGAGAAGCAGCGTATTGTATGAAGGAGGTAATATGAGTCTAGTATGTTCATTTCACATGATATAGTAGAATCATTTAACATTGATAAGTCTATGATCATTTAACACTGATACATTCCTATTTTAATAATGTAGTTGGTACTTTAATACTTTACAATATCAGGATCAAGTGAGATGTTGTTTTTCTTGGAAAGTCCAAATAGATTTCCTTTTAAAAGTAAATCCGTTAATATATTTAAAGCTCATAATCTCTACTTTGATATGTAGTTCGCTCACTTTACCGTGGCTGTACTTTCAGCTGCGTCATTTTAAATGTTTTCATTTCTGCCTGGACATCCAACTCAACATTTGTATCTGTGGCGAGCTCAGGCTCTTTCTATGTTGTTTACAAATATATTTCAGTCCCTTTTTGTTTTACGAGTTACACTTTGACTATCTCCTGCTGTCCTTCAGGAAGCTATCGTGCAACCGGGGAAACTAGGAAATGAGATCAGTGTTAAAAATGTGATTTCTTTGCGTTATGGAAAGCTCAATGTCTGCCTCCCTGAGGGAAATCCTAATCTCTGTTACAGGAGAAGAGAAGGGATTAATACATGCTGAGCAGATGGGCGGTCAGCAGACGCAGAGTGATACTCATGAAGAGCATAATGTTGGAAGCGAGATAAAGGTCACTCTATTGTCATTGTAATGATCTGTAATCCGGGGAATGGGGCAGCCATTAAACTGACAGTACATACATTTATGACAATGGAGCCCCTCTCCGTGACCCCATGATCTACGTAGAGCGAGGGGATTTGTGAAACTATCAAGCAGAAGGCTGGCAGTGACCCCTTTGACAGGATTTGTGTCCATTTAGAAAAATAATCAACTTTTCAGACTGTATAGCGTAGATATATCTTGTAGTAAAATAAGTGTTTTTGACGCTTCGTTTCAAAATCAACCACATTTTTACTCTCAGACAAAAAGGATGCTGAACTTTATCAAAACTGGACAAGCAGCACACAACTGAGGAGATATCTCTGGTCTGGTTTATTTGCATAATAACGGTGGTTTGATGTAAAACGTCCTGCTTTTAAATGCAACCACAAAGTTCACTCCAAACCACGGAAAAGGAGTGTTGAACAAAGACGGTTGATTTTAGGGCTTACGTGTTTCTTTGCTTACGGAAAACAAAGGAATCTTTCCATACAAATACATTCCCCTCTGCAATGCACTTTGATTATTTTATCAATATTTTCTCCTACACTCATACATGCACACGTACATGGCAATTACAGATAAGGAGGACACTTTGTTTTCTGTGGGTGGTTTTTATAGTAATGTGATCCGCAGTGCAATAATCCAAAGTCTCCAGGGATGGAAATGTGGGTCGGTCCACCGTTTCTGTCCCGGCTGCTTATTGGGATGGATTGCTGAACACTTTCTAAAGACATACTTGTGGATGAACCCCAATGACTTTATGGATCTCCTGACTTTCTCTCTCTAAAGCCACCATGAGGTTGACCATTTTTCATTATTTTTTTAATGGAAGGAGTTCGGATAAATATGTTTATGGTTAGGGTGAATCCTATTGGTTCAGAGATTTGGTGATTAGTCTGATACTTTTCTGGAATCACCATCAGCCAGTCTAACGTTTCTCTTCTGTAAAATATCTAGATAGATTTAGAAACGCTGTCATCAGGGCCCATGATGATTCTTGGTCTTTTCTGTTTGTTCTATATTAAAGGTCCCATGACATGGCCATTTCTACTGATCATAATTCCATTGTTGAGGTCTACTAGAATAGATTTACATTGTTCAATGTTCCAAACTCACATTGGTTTCTCATACAGCATCTCTGTATAGCATGTGTATTCACTCTCTGTCCTACACGCCTTGTTGGAGCTCCTGCTCCCCCTCCCAGCCCACTGTGCTCTGAGTGGTCAGCTCGCCCACTCTGTTCTGAAGAGTCCACCACCGTTACAGTGGGACATCAGTCTTTATGTGTTACAATGGCGTTTGTTTGCAACCAGAAAAATACACCAGTAATGACAAACAGCTCAGAATGCTGCGTGGGGTCTGGGTGCCGTGTTGGCGGGACGTTGCGGGGCTCGCTGCTGGAGCGGACAGTGTGAGCTGGATTACTGGTGTAGTTTCCTGGTTGCTACGTGGGGTCTGCGAGCCAGCGAGACACAGCGGGGCTCAGCCTGAGCACACACATTCACAGCTTGATCTCTGAGTGTGTGCGTGTGTATGGAGCTCCGCTGTGTTACGTCAGTATGGGGCAGCATAGACAGGTATTTTCTGTGTTGAGTTTTACTCGCTCCAGGGTGTACTTTGAGGGTTTGTGACTCTGCAGACCGTTTACATGCAGAAAAAGCTGCATAACACTCAAGGGGACGGGTAATTATCGGAAAAGCATGACATGGGACCTTTAAGGTTAACGTGATTTTGAGTTCATATTTCAGACCATAAATAGATTTGAATGAAAATGGGTTACTATAATGTGCAATACTTTGACTAAATAATCGCCTCAGCCTTAGCTGTTCTTTCTGTTTAATGCTTACTTGCTATAGTAAGATTGTGACCATGGCAAACCTGCTTAGCATTAACATGTAAACAATTTGATAGTATGCATGTTGGCATGTTGATGTAAGCATTTACCTCAACCCACGGTGTCTAAAAAGGGCTGCAAGTTAAACTTTTAGTCTTGTTCAAATCTGTTTCCAACACAGTATAATCCTAGCATGACTGTCTCTCCTGGAACGTGAACTCTGTCCCCTTTGTCTGAATGTCATACCTGAGTTTTTCTATGTCTTTGTGTTTAGGCTTCTTATCAGTAGTTTAGGGTTTCAGTCGCCGCTCCTGAGTGTTTTCTTTTGTTCCTACACTTTGTCCATTCTCTCCTCTTCCTCCTTTATCTCTATCATCACTTCTTTCTCCTCCGCCAACCGGCTTCAGTTCCTAAATTCATGCCCAACAGCCTGTTGGCTTCGGTGTCCTTGTGTCACCACTGGGCACCGGGCCTAATCCTACTCTGGGACACTGAGGGGGAGACCATGACGGGGAGAGAGGGAGGAAGAGAGTAAAGCTGGGTGTAGTTCAGCGGTACAATATCTCGGCCTCTTTTAGTCCACAAAGCCACAGCCTATGTGATCTGTGGACGTTGCAGGATGATGTCAAAGCTTGACATGGCATGAAGGAACCATAAGAATGTGGGAGTAGCTCTTTGCTTATAAAAACAAGAAAAGCGGCTTCCTGCTGAGGACAGTGAAGTGCCATCTCTAATGCTCGCAGTGTTTCTTTATAAATGGATACGAAAGACATTTGGGGAGCGGGGGCTCTAAACCTACCGAGGTCTTCAGGGAGATTACTCTGTAGATTGTAAATTCGATTTCTTCTCCCTCAACAGAGAAACGTGAGCGTAAATTCATAAGCACACTGCAACTGCTCGTTAAATTGTAATCAAGTGTCAGTGGCTCCCCCACACTTTCCTCCAGTGTGTATGGGTTTGTATTACATGGCAGAACATTGGTACTTTGGGCCATGGAGAGAGATGGGGCGAGGGAGAAACCCAACACGTCCCAGCAGGGCCGGACCAATTTGCCCCCCCCCC
>NW_011358799.1:314927-316352 GCF_000735185.1 Notothenia coriiceps | reverse complement strand
TTTCCTTATCTGAGTCAGCTGAGCCGTATCTGGCCGTGCAACACTCGCAGTGTCGCATACTGTATGCAGAAGTTCCAGTGTTTCCCCTAGGTTTACTGCCTTGGCAGGGTGCTGCTCGGGTACCCCGAACATTTTTTTCTATCCTCTGGAGCAGAGAGAGGAGCTGTGGATTGTTGTTATTGATATCGTACAGTAACAAAGTATTTGTACATTAAAAAGTAATAAAGTACAGTGTTACAATGTACTTTATTGCTTTAATTCAAACTGTATTCCCTTCTTATCATGTAGCCTACACTTTTTCCTTTCATTGATACATTTAAATCACCTGACTACAGCATATAACATACCTGCTGCAACCCTGTGCTGCTGCTTCTCTCTGCCTCATCCTCTATTGCTGGAGGCAGCTCCACCTCATCTGATGTCTGATATGAAAACAATCGTGTTATGATCATATTATATATATATATATAATATATGTTATATATATACAGTGGGGCCAAAAAGTATTTAGTCAGCCACCAATTGTGCAAGTTCTCCCACTTAAAAAGATGAGAGATGCCTGTAATTTTCATCCTAGGTACACTTCAACTATGAGAGACAGAATGGGGGGGAAAGAATCCAGGAAATCACATTGTAGGATTTTTAATTAATTAATTGGTAAANCCTCAAACAGTCACACTCCAAACTCCACTATGGCCAAGACCAAAGAGCTGTCAAAGGACACCAGAAACAAAATTTTAGACCTGCACCAGGCTGGGAAGACTGAATCTGCGATAGATAAGCAGCTTGGTGTGAAGAAATCAACTGTGGGAGCAATTATTAGAAAATGGAAGACATACAAGACCACTGATAATCTCGATCTGGGGCTCTACGCAAGATCTCACCCCGTGGGGTCAAAATGATCACAACAACGGTGAGCAAAAATCCCAGAACCACACAGGGGGACCTAGTCAATGACCTGCAGAGAGCTGGGACCAAAGTAACAAAGGCTACCATCAGTAACACACTACGCCGCCAGGGACTCAAATCCTGCAGTGCCANTGTGTGCCTTGGCAGTCTCAGTGAAGATGAAACGTGGCTGGGTCTTTCAGCATGACAATGATCCCAAACACACCGCCCGGGCAACAAAAGAGTGGCTTTGTAAGAAGCATTTCAAGGTCCAGGAGTGGCCTAGCCAGTCTCCAGATCTCAACCCCATAGAAAATCTTTAGAGGGAGTTGAAAGTCCGTGTTGCCCAGCGACAGCCCCAAAACATCACTGCTCTAGAGGAGATCTGCATGGAGGAATGGGCCAAAATACCAGCAACAGTGTGTGAAAACCTTGTGAAGACTTACAGAAAACGTTTGACCTCTGTCATTGCCAACAAAGGGTATACAACAAAGTATTGAGATGAACTTTTGTTATTGACCAAATACTTATTTTCCA
>NW_011358799.1:311580-314887 GCF_000735185.1 Notothenia coriiceps | reverse complement strand
AAAATACACTCACTATGACTCGCGCATGCATGCACCCTGCACGGTTGTGGCATGACCACCCAAACCGAAATATATGGACAGAAGATGTGTGCAAATGTATTTAGTATCCTATCCATGTGAACATGATTTAAGTGGGGGGTGGACCTAACATCCTCTAGGGGGGTCCGGGGGCATGCTNGAGGGAGTTGAAAGTCCGTGTTGCCCAGCGACAGCCCCAAAACATCACTGCTCTAGAGGAGATCTGCATGGAGGAATGGGCCAAAATACCAGTAACAGTGTGTGAAAACCTTGTGAAGACTTACAGAAAACGTTTGACCTCTGTCATTGCCAACAAAGGGTATACAACAAAGTATTGAGATGAACTTTTGTTATTGACCAAATACTTATTTTCCACCATAATTTGCAAATAAAGTCTTTAAAAATCAGACAATGTGATTTTCTGGATTTTTTTTTTCTCATTTTGTCTCTCATAGTTGAGGTATACCTAGGATGAAAGTTACAGGCCTCTCTCATCTTTTTAAGTGGGAGAACTTGCACAATTGGTGGCTGACTAAATACTTTTTTGCCCAACTGTATATTTATATATGTATAAACCCTGTACCTTGTATTTGTTCTGTTATGTAAATCAATTGAAAACTAATGCGCTTTATTACTCATTGCACTTCCTGGTGGGATGCAAACTGCATTTTGTTGTACTATAAAGTTGAACCTAATCTAATCTATTCCTGTATCTTGTTTTCAGTAACTCTGCTTTTAAATGCTACATGAAAACGTTGTTTGGTATATAACTGTGTCTTTTCCCACAGATTTACCATACGGTTGGGAGCAAGAAACGGATGAAAAAGGACAGATTATTTATGTTGAGTAAGTAGACTTTTTGTTCAACAGAGGAAACAAGTTACCGTAGTTTATTTTTGGCCTCACAGGATAAGCTAGACTGCATAAATCTGGCATAACGTCTCCATTGTAACATACCTTTTCCTCTGTCATTTTAGTCACATTAACAAGCGGACCACATACTTCGACCCGCGGCAGGCCTTTACGGTAGAGGATGTGGTGTTGAAGCCAAAGCGGTATGATGGAAACACTGCTGCTCTGGAGATCCTGCAGGGCCGCGATTTCTCAGACAAGGTCATCCTGATTACCGGAGGCAACTCTGGCATTGGTGAGTCAAAAATCTTAATACGTTTTACCAATTCACTAATGTTCTGTTATGGCTAAAAATAATCTGTGTGTTTCCATTATGATGCCACTAGGTGGTGATGTGGTATCACACAGTAGAAGAAGGGTTACTTGACGAGAGCCTCTCTGCTCCCTGCAAGTCCCATCTCTCCACACCCAGACATTCATCAACATTAGCCTCCAAAATGATACACTTAGACTCAACAAATCACTCCTTAATATCGAACATGATTGTATTGAAGTTCATTAGCTGGGCAGAATTGGATGTCATTGTTAACTGTAATGAATGGTGTCCATTTGTAGCCAGCAAATGCATTGCTCACTATATAATGGCCTGGATACAAATGTATTTCCTCTTTCCTTTAGTTTAAATTAGCACAAGTAGTGGCCATTTGTTCAGACTTGCTGCTTTGTTCGGGATAGATAATGACAGCATGAGGGAAATCAAATAAACATAAAATCGTTAATTGTCTTTATATTCAAATTCTTTGTCCCAAGGAAAGTCAAAGCATTGTGTAATTGTTGTGTGTGTATTAGGAGATGCAGCACTGTAGTACAATAGATTTACGGCAGCCTGGGGACCTTTACTGAGCTTGTGAACTTAAATGCCTTCCCGACCTTGATGTTCCTACTTCCATTTGTCTCTTTATCTATATACATATTCAAGGCTTCATCAGATAGACATGATCCAAATCCAAGTATTATTGTCCTTGAGAAAATCTTATTTGATGTATGATTTGAAGTTGTTCTACTGTAAGAAAGAACATTATTTTATTGACATTAAAGGTGGGGTAGGTAAGTTTGAGAAACCGGTTCGAGATAGCCGGCCCGGCTAAAATAACTGGATGGCCTACCTGCTTGTCAGCCTTCCATCTGTGCACAAACTTATCTCGTGCCCTCATTGGTCACGTGCGTGTTTTCGTGTGTGTTGGAGGATGGGCTCTGTAAGGAAGTGGCAGATTTTTTCTGGTTGTGTATTTTCAAATTCTAGTGCACTCGAGCTGGTTTCTCCAAGATTACCTACCCCACCTTTAACAGTGTAGGCACAAANCCCCCATAAAATACACTCACTATGACTCGCGCATGCATGCACCCTGCACGGTTGTGGCATGACCACCCAAACCGAAATATATGGACAGAAGATGTGTGCAAATGTATTTAGTATCCTATCCATGTGAACATGATTTAAGTGGGGGGTGGACCTAACATCCTCTAGGGGGGTCCGGGGGCATATTCCCCCGGGAAGATAATTTTTTCTTAATATTGAAGTTAAAAGCATCAATCTGGTGCACTTTGAGAGCAAAATTAAGAGATCTATGGATACATCTCTCAACTTCAATATGAAACAGAACTGTAAACAGATATACTTTTTCTTTATGGATATTTTACAAATCACTCCCCTTTTAAACTGTATTCTTGTTTATTAATAACAACTTTTTTTTACTGTCATATAGTATTTCATACCTGTTTTTCATCTATTCTCTTATTTTCTTAGAACTATAATGATCATATAAAGGTGTGCCTTTACCTCACTGAGCTGAGGTTATCAGAGCCGCTCAGTCTTTCAGGAGAGAGCTCTCAAGCTCTCCCCCCCGCGGACGCTTACGCAGTAAATTCCAATGTTAATAAAAGCACACAGAAGCTGTATACGTTTTTTGGGAGNAAACTGTATTCTTGTTTATTAATAACAACTTTTTTTTACTGTCATATAGTATTTGATACCTGTTTTTCATCTATTCTCTTATTTTCTTATAACTATAATGATCATATAAAGATGTGCCTTTACCTCACTGAGGCTGAGCTGAGGTTATCAGAGCCGCTCAGTCTTTCAGGAGAGAGCTCTCTAAAGCTCTCCCCCCCGCGGCCGCTTACACAGTAAATTCCAATGTTAATAAAAGCACACCGTTTTTTGGGAGTTTGATTTATTTTGAATCAACACTAATACAAAATTAAAACCTATAATTGCACACTAAAACCATTATTTCAAAAAAAGAATTATTTCACATAAACCTCTGCGCTGTACGCAATATAGGTGTAGTTATGTTAGTATAAGATAATAAGATGTATTTTGTTCATCCAATATCGGGAAATTGTGNCAATCCATCCAAAATCTAAAATCAATCAC
>NW_011358799.1:305878-311550 GCF_000735185.1 Notothenia coriiceps | reverse complement strand
GAATTATTTTCACATAAACCTCTGCGCTGTACGCAATATAGGTGTAGTTATGTTAGTATAAGATAATAAGATGTATTTTGTTCATCCAATATCGGGAAATTGTGTTGTTATGAAATTAAAAAAAACAACATTTAAAAAAAAATTCTAAATTTTTTTTTTTTTCTCCCCAATTTTTGATTGGTTGATGCGCCCTTAGCATTTGCCTATAGAGCCGGCCCTGCGTCCCAGCAGGAGAGGATACACAAAAGTTCAGAGACTTAGGTTCCACTACATACACACAGAAGTACAAAAGTAAGACTTACTGATTAATTGAATAGAATTATAAATACAAACGTTGACCAGTTTTAGCTTCTCAAATGCAGGTATTGCAAGCTTTTAAAAAAAGTGTATTCAAAAGTCTTGTCTCAGATCAAAAGGAGTACGAAGATCAGAATAGTATCTTGCTTAGGTGTTTTGTGTTGTTGCGAAATGAAGAGAAGTCTGTATTTCATGCATCATTGGTGTGACTCATGAAAAAGAGAATCTATTGTTGGAGCTTGTTCCATCGTGTTGTTTTCCAGACGAAGCTTCGACGGGCCCTTCATGCTCTAATTGATTTCATTAAGTGGACGTTTTCCCCTTTGGCCGTGCCCATGCTCAGACCGTCAGTGTGCACACAAACATTGAGTTATCTCACCCCGAGCACAAGCTTGACTTATCTGTCTTTCACAGAGCGATCCACGTTCCTAGCCCCCCCCCCTCCCCAGAGCCTCACAGCCCACGCTACATGCATCCCTCTGAGGATCGGCCTCATTAACAATCTCTCCCCATTCCTGTGGACGCTTCCGAAGGCATCGGTGCCGTTATATCGAGCGATGAAGACGCTTTACACGCGCTGCTCACATTTTGGGATGGGCCGACACATAAATGCTGGTTTTCTTTATTTCTATAAGCTTGTCAGTTATAGTCATTTTAACATTATTTCTATTGAAGCAAACCAACCTGCACATCTCAAGATTGATGCCATGCAATCTTTTCATTCCCTCTTTTTGTATTCTCGTGTTTACTACTAATGTGCAGTGCCCAATGAACTATGAACTTTAAACTCTAATGTTGGCCGGGGGTGAGCTGCACGCTGACTCGAGCCTCCTCCATGGCTCGTGTGTTTCCAGCTGTTCTTTTCACCTGCCAGCTATAAACTTCACCAAGAAGCAGTAGTGTGTTTAAGCGTTATGCAAACCCCTCGGTTCCTCCCTATCCGGTATGTCTCGCTAGGACAGCGGCTGTTACAGACACAACGTGCCCCTCACTTCAACAGGTTGACATTACTAACATTTCTGCCTGCACGTTTTATCAGGATTTATCTTGTTAAATGTTCATTTAGTTGATGAAAAAGTCAAATGAAGTTATTTGAATGTAGACTGGTTAATGTGCTTTAAGTTGGGGTCTCTTTCCCCAGTCCAACAAGACCATAACAGTCTTCTTAAGCTTTGTGTTGCTGCCTGTTATTTCATATTGAAAGAAACATATTTCATCTTCTGCCGCTCATTTCATTTATAGATTGAAGCCACAGGCCACAACTAGAAATACTTTTGAACCAAAATCCTTCATGCTCTCCCTCTATATTATATAAGAGCTTAGTCCTTGTAGTGTTATTGAGCAGAAGTGAAGAGTGGGATATTGTTGATATTTCTAGTCAACGCAGCATTACGTTTTAGCAACAATACAAACAATTTCGCCAGTTTTGTAGAACAAACATTAGTGAATTGTCTTGAGAATGGAATCTAGTACTTTCATTGTGTGGACTCTCAGCTGGTGATCTCACAATTTGCACACCTCCATCCATGGATCATTGAAAAGCTTGCTTTGCAAATGGTTGGATTTAAAATAGTGCACTGTTGCTTTCTGTGCAACACGGTGTGAAACGTCTGTGTTACAGGATCTATAAGCACGCGTCTGATGACCAATGGCTTGTTATTCAAAGTATTGTATTTTCCTCATAATGAAAATCCCTCAAGAGCAAACACATTGACTCGGACGGCTTAATCCTGCAGAGAGAACAGGAAATGTTTCTCCAACTTAATCCCCACAGGATAGTTAAGAAATCTCCCACTACACACAGAGAATAAGAACGTGAGAGTTTCTGAAGGTGTAAAAATAGTGTGTGTTTGCTGGCTCGTGCGCTACGGCAGGGATTATATGGATGAAATTCAACTGGGGTGAAAACCTCCCACCCGCCCTGCTGCTTCTACAGTGCAGCCGCTAAACAATGTTGTCAGAATTACAGAATGACAAAGACGAGACACGGCACAGAACAGCTCCATTGTAGCTGAGAGCTGACAGGCGCTGGTGTGCAGATCTAATATTATTACATGGTAATACTTTCTATCTGTCTCTGCTCTGTGTGCAGGACTAACAGCTTGAGACGGCTTAGCCCCGCACGGACATCCAGCCTCCGCTTTCATGTGAATGTGATGGATAACCCTGCGTTGTTAACTCAATAACATGGCTCAACAAACATGTAACCAATCGTGCTATGATGTTCTGTAATATTGTTAACAATAGAGTGGTGCAGTCACGCGTCCTAAAACCCGGAAGTAAGCTTCTTCCGGTTCCCTCGACAAAAACGCAATGCATTTTCTCCATAGGATTTGGGAAAATATCTGGAAATAAGCTCTGTGGTTGAGACACATTTAAGAGACGGATCACGTTTTGTTCAGTCGGATAATCTCCACATGTGTACCCTACTTTTATAATTTTCTAATCATAAATCTATCGATTAGATTTATGATCGACACACATCTTAAATGTGTTAGCATTTTTCTTCTGACGATTAGACATGTGGATATTATCCGGCTGAACAAAACGTGCATTCATCAAACAGGTTCGTTTTCCACAGACCTTATTTCGAGCTATTTTCCAAAATCCTATGGAGAAATTGCATTGCTTTTTTGTCGAGGGAACCGGAAGAAGCTTACTTCCGGGTTTTAGGACGCGTTACTGCACCACTCTATTGTATGTTAACCAACTGTTAAAGGACAAAAGTAACATTGAAAGGCTGATTATATTTCGTAAACAGTTTAAAAAGAGCAGCTGGTCAACCTTAAGCTTCAGCCCACCTTAAGGAGCACGAGCCTGAGTTTTTTGCTAACTTCGGGGATTAATTTACTTCATCGGAACTAATCTTCTTGGTTAACCCTCATTCAAAGAGGACATATTATGAATTTTAGGGTTTTCCGTTTCCTGTTGTGTGTAATGTAAGTTTTTGTGCATGTAAATGGTCTCCAAGGGCTAAAATCTCAAAAGGATATGTCCTCTTTAAAGTATGTTGATAGATAATATAACTTCCACAGTCATATTTCCATAGTTGTTAAATCCTTCCTTATATTAATACACTGATGCAGTGTTTTTTCCGCCTGATAAGCATTCAAATTCATCCATTCACCATTTCCTGAAGCAACAAGCCCCCCCACCAACACAGCCTCTTGCATTATTTTGAACACCGGGCTGTTTTCTGTCTAAACCCTTAAAGTTGACCATTACCCTATTGCAGTAGCATTTGTGTCCTTATCTGCAGCTTTTACGAAGAGGTCCCCAGGCTTTTACATTTTTGATGAGTGTCTCTCACCTGACACGTCCCACATTCTGGATCAATGTGTCTCTCTTCCTTGAAGTTACGTATTTGTAATGATTTCCTGCTATCCTGTAAGGTTATGATTCTAAATTGGCTTAAACTGTGAAATAATTAGATTAGGTTACAACTGTATTGGAGTAGCTACATTAGACGTTTGGTATTTTTGTCTTAAGCATCTTTAAGGGCTATATAAATGTAATTTTTCTTTTATTATTAATTGTATTTTTCAAGGTCAAATCTTGGCTCATACCTCATCTTAGTAAGGCAACATCAGTAACTCTGCATATAGAAATTATTCTACGAGCAAAAGCCATCTTCCAGACTCTCTGAACGCCAAACATTGGGACAAAGCCCGGTTAATCACGTCTGATCATTCAGCGCTCATGAAATGTGTATGAGGACTGATTAATGCTCAATTTTGCCATTTGATACATCTTGTTAATATTTAAAAGCAGAACACCAGCAGTTCATTTATTTTTCAACATCAAGGCTAAGAAGATATTATGCCCTCATCTATTTGCTCTGAAATCTGCATTCTGCTTCGTGCTTTGGAGTCGATTCAGTCGCTGAATGGAGCAATACGATAGGCCTCCTCGAATCCATTTGTGTCCTTTCTCTCTCTCTCTCACACACACACACACACACACACACACACACACACACACACACACACACACACACACACACACACACACACACACACACACACACATGGCTGCTTTATTTATGAAATGTACTGCTACAGGGTTCTCCTGAGAATTCAAGACTGCACACAAACAGTATTTGGCCTGTGGAGTCTCTTCTTTCATGCTTTCTCTCACACACAGAATGGTATACACTTGCTGCAGGACATATATTTGCCTTATCTGCTGTTTTGGCTTGGCAGAACTTCAGTTGTTTGAGTGTGACCCTGGTCTTGCTCTGCAGCGTGCAGGAAGCTGCCTAGATGCTTTCTGAATGTGGTGTTTCATGTGGCAGTGATATCATCTGCATGTCGAAAAATGGCCATCCTGTGCTCAGGCCACTCTAAAATCACTGCGGCCGCATCGTATCGAAAATGTCAAGCTAAGAAAATCCTTCACTGGGATAACCATAATAGAAACATGAGAGCTTAGAGGACGAGCATTTCGAATGTTTATCAGCCAGAGCACTGACCCGAGAAGTACACGAGAGCATGGAGAGTACATCATGGATTATCTTTTTTTGGCCCTCAAGGGCACAAACAGAAACCTACATATGATTTAGAGAGAGCAGGAAAAAAACTGTTCTTGTTCAAAGTAGGGAGCGAAAAGCCAGGTGTTACATTCCTGGTGTTGAACCTTCTTTGGAAATGTTCGCATTAACTCGATGCATTGGTAACACATTTTCAACTTTTTTTAAGGTGTAATCAAAGAATCGCAAAGGTCTGTTAAAAGTGGGATTTGTTATGTTCTCTTGCAGTGATGAAGCTACAGAGACACACGCTGTTAGTGACTAGCTGGTGAGCATAGCATGATAATTCAGCAGCTAAAGAGCCTGATATTTGGAGTCAGGTGGCCAGAATCACGACTCAAAATGAGTGCTTGCTGCGTGTGCAAATGAGAAAATGACTATTCCTGTTTTAGAAAACATTTTACGTTTCTGAAATGGCAGATTTTAACCTGTTAAGCCCTGAGCCTATTTTTCAGGTCTCAGACTCGAAAATGACCATATCTTCCCTTCTAAAAGGGTTAAATTAATAATCTGTTTTTCTCAAAGTAATGATAAACCTGTGAGTTGGATGTAGAAAAGTCAGAATCAATATAGAGGTTTTTATTTTAAAGAAAATTCAGATTGAACATAGTAAAAAACTAAATTATAGTGTCCGTCCAAAAAAACTCCACCTCTGAGGTGATTTGGGTGGAAATGGGGGTTTTACCGTTTCTCTGGAACCCATTGGTCGATTTTGCTGATTGACATCTCTTTCTGACCGTTAGAGCCAATAGAATCGAAGGGGAAGCCATTGTTAGCGTTTTTAGCTACCTAGCGCCACATGTTTTGATGTCTGTTTTTGTTTATAAAGTNCAGTTTTACATGAGAG
>NW_011358799.1:301646-305810 GCF_000735185.1 Notothenia coriiceps | reverse complement strand
ATTTCAAAGGGACACAGACACATTGGATTAACCTAGTGGATTAACTTCTAGCAGTCTTTTTTATCGTTTTAATGCCATTGAAGACCACTTTTGACCAGACTACGACACAGGTAAACCATGTTAGCGTTTTTAGCTACCTAGCGCCACATGTTTGATGTCTGTTTTTGTTTATAAAGTCGCGAGTTCGTATCATTGAGTGATAATGTCTGTACCCATCGATTCTGTGTCATCTCACGATCAGATCGATGGGTTGGATGTGCAGAAAGGATAAATAATAAGGTTTTATGAGTGAGTTTCGGTGCAGTAATCTGTTAGCATTTTTCGCTCGTTGCTAATTCAGAGGCTCAGCGTTAGCATTGTGGGTTTACATTTTTTTTTTTTTTTAAAAGATCAGATAGCTGAGTTTCTTCCCCTTACATGGATATAAAACATTCATAGTTTATTAAATGTTAAGATGCCCTCAGACACTGTTTCCTGCAAGATGTTGCGGGAGGGCCCCGGTACCAGGGTCTCTCGGGCTTAACAGGTTTTAAAGGGTAGAATATCAGTCTTCATGTGATTTCTTCTTTGGTGGTTTCCAATATGTTTACTTTTAACCTTTACTCTACTAGCAGAGGTTAACGTCTTCTTCAGAGGTTTGGCAAAGAGTGGAGAGATAGTTTGCATTGTCTTGCTTGGCTGATATTGAAACATAGCGTACAAGAACTAACATGTAGGTGATTCATATATAGATGGAAATGAGATGTAGCTTCTACATATGCCATTTCTGTTTCATCATCTCCCCGGGGCTCTGACATCAACACAAGGTTATGTAACGGAGACAAACAAACATGCAGGATACCAGGAACAACTCAGTGCTCCTGCTCCTCAGAAAGAGTTCCCATGTGTCTTGGAAACCTCGGATACATTTAGACTGTGCTTTCAGTCTGTCGTGGAAAATAACAGTATCTTATGGAAAATAAATAGCATGGCAAAAATGTCCCAGGAGGAGACCCTGTCTTTCGTAAAGTATTTTAATAATTCTCATCATCTCCATTTGATGACTGTTTGATCTCCTTTGACAGTTTAAAAACAGATCCTTTTTGGTTTACTGATGGTTTTTAAACACTAATTGAATCAAATATACTTTTTTCATCTTCAGAAAACATGAAGATTAAATGAAAACACATTCGCTTCATTTTGATATGAGGTTTTATTGTGACTTTCTTTCATAAAATAAACATACCGTAGTTCCGGAATCTCAAATGTGAAGATTTGATACTTTTATTTGTCATATTTCGATAAATGTTTGTAATTTAGGTAATTGGAAAATATCAGGGGCATTACTCTCTATTTTCATAAAACAATGAAAAAAAGTGGTCCTTTTAACCAAAATAACAATCACTTACTGCCCTTAGTGGTAAACATTGTTTTTCTGTCAAAAGGTGGTTTTATGCCTTTATCCTTATCTCACATGTGATACAATTTTGTTGCCTTGTTTCTTACCTTTGGGAGTAGTAAGAAAAACCTTAACCTAAACAAAGAATAATTTCGAAAGAATGTATCCCTTTAAAATCAGGATAACGATAAGAAACTATGGCATCAGGACTTTAAGGCTATTTTGAGACCCAGAGGATTGAAATGCCACTGCAGTACTCAACAGTTGACTGGTGGAGTCGTATGAAGGCGTTCAACAGGTCTGTCTCTCTGCATCGCTCATGCTACATCAGGCTGCTCTCCCTTGGGAACCTCACCTGATCAAAGAGAATAATTCAGGTCCAGAGCCGAGGGAGGCGCAGAGAGAAACCCGACGGAGCAGAAGGTACAAAGAGAAGGTGAAGCTCAAGCTGGGGAAAAGTCAACGTTGGTTTGTGTTGCGCGGAGAAGAAGTACGAGAGTTTCGGAGGACTATTTTTATACTCCCTGAGCTAGATTTGACAACATGTTCTTTTTGCAATTCATCCCCAAGAGTAGGTTGTTTTAAAATGAATCAAGCAGCAACACGATTTGCTCATACAGCATAGGGTCTTAAGTGTTGCCACGGCCTGCGTTTTCATCACATAAATTAAAAAGCAGAAAGTGAATTAACTCTAATATGCAAATCGTGCAGATATCACAATCTCAACAGTATTCATGTCTTGTTAAGTTTCCCTCCCAAGTTGCTTCATTAGGATCAAATCACTTCCTACCATGTATTGCTTGCAGGGGTCCTCACAGATAGTATATTATTACCTGTAGGAAATGTAGAGTTACACGTTTGGGAGTAAACCCTCTCACTAATGCTCTGTTTTTCTTCTTTTCCTGTCCTTAATTTAATCCGTGCATATTCGGAAAAGAAACTCAAGCTGAGGTCTGTGCATTATTCAAAGTAACTGGGGCATCTATTCTGAAAAGAGACTTTGCTGTTGAGTGTTTTTGAATGCAATGTTCCTCAAACTACATTTTAAATCCCAAAGCAATGGAGCCAAAACCTTTCCACATGACTAGATACCACAAAACATAATCGGGAAATATTTATTTTTTGTGGGTTAAGTCAACTGAACCTTAACAATAATCAGGATGACTTTGTTTTTTACGGATTAGGCACCGTCTGTGTCCACTTCAATGTGGGATCCTCAAGATGAGGAGCTGTGAGGAGAAGGAGAGAGTATTGGGAGGCTCGCAGGAGTACACGACCATTTGAAAGTACAACCACACGCCCACGCTGCTGCTCTGCATCCCTAGATGGGAGATGTCAACTCTCTAACAGAAGCAAACAGTATTATCTTTCTCACCGAGGTCCCCTTGTGTTTCCATGTGTGTTGACAGTTGTAAGTGCATGTGGCCTAGATTGCTTTAATCCAGAGTGAGAAGACAAGCAGCCATGTGTAGTCCTTTTTATTGTTAGGTTGCACGTCTAGTTCAACAGTTTGTTATACAGTGCTGCTCTTCAGTGGACTGGAGACTGAATGGTTGCAGGAGAGGAGGCTGTGGGAAGGGAAAGAGAAAATTGGACACATTTGAGCAAATGGAAGCAGTGATGGTCAGAATCTGACCCTTCATTTGTCAAAAAACAGCTCTACAAACTCACAGTATATCACTAATATACATCATTATAGTTTACATTTGATTAATTGAAACCACACTTTATTTTGTTTTTGAGGCATCATCTAGATGAGTGGACGTTAAAGTGATAACAGTTAGTCTGCTCTCCTATATCGTCAGATTGTTAAATCCCTTTTGTATGATTGCTAAAAAACGTATGTGAACTCTGTGGTTTGGGTGGAAGGCTCGCAAATAGCAACTAAACTACATATGTCACCTTTTGTTATGAAACATTTTTTTAGACCTCCTTAGAAATTACAATCTAGCCCAAACTAATATTATATATAATAAAATCTGTGTGTTTAAAACACAATAAAACACATTTTTGAATAAATCAAACTTCTCAAAGGAATTCAGAGCCGTACATGAACTTGGCCCAGATAAAGTAGTCTACTTTATAACCCAGTTCTTCTTTAACCAATTGTATCACTGGTAAAGTAGGCAACAGAAGCACAATTAGCAAACTGTTTATATCTTTAGGTAATTACATGTTCCTAATTTCCTGTGATGTATTCAGAACCTATGTTGGAAATGCATTATCTTTTCGATTTACACACGGCATCTATTGCACGTCTGTCCGTCCTGGGAGAGGGATCCCTCCTCTGTTGCTCTCCCTGAGGTTTCTCCCATGTTCCCCTTTAAACTGTGGGTTTTCTCTGGAAGTCTTTCCTTGTACGATGTGAGGGTCTAAGGACAGAGGGTGTCGGGTTGTCATACTGATATTCTGTACACACTGTGAAGTCCACTGAGACAAATGTAACATTTGTGATATTGGGCTATATAAATAAACATTGATTGATTGAGAAGTCTCCCCTGGAAAAAGAAGAAGCTGGAACTCTGTTGACATTAATAACCTCATTTCCATATCAGAATTGGAGTGTTGTCAGATTCTCTGTAATGCCCCTTTCACACCAACGCTTTTCCCGTTCTAGCTCCGTGCTAGAGCTTTTCTGGTTCGGAACCGTTTTTTCTTTTCAGCCCCTACTCTGTTCACACCACCCAGAGCCCGACTGGTGCTGCGTCATTGCGTCATCGTTTGCGTCATGACGTAACCGTTTACGTGCCTGCTTCAAAAAGCCAAACCGCGCGGAACCCCCTCAC
>NW_011358799.1:298502-301631 GCF_000735185.1 Notothenia coriiceps | reverse complement strand
CCCCCCCCACCCCCGCTGACATTCGCCATACAGAGGAGTACCTCACTGAGAAAGTTGTGTTCAGCCCTGGTCATAACAATGTTTTGGCTTGTGTAACCATTAGCCAATCAGCAACCAAGGTAACCCTTACAAATATTCACCTCAATTCAACCTGGAACCTCTATCATACAATAATACAATACAAATGGTGTGTGTGTGTGTGTGTGTGTGTGTGTGTGTGTGTGTGTGTGTGTGTGTGTGTGTGTGTGTGTGTGTGTGTGTGTGTGTGTGTGTGTGTGTGTGTGTGTTGGATCGTTGGAGCTATGTGCAACTCAAGGTATATGCTCGAATGGGAGCTGCCTGGACGCTGCAATCATGTTGCGCGCACTATCCGTGCTGAGTGTGCTGACTTTTCGTATAATGTCCCGCTGTCTGGCTACCTGCATAAAGTCAAGTGCTCGGCGCAGTTGTCGGCGAAATGTCGCTCCTTATATCCGTTAGCGCAGCTAGCTAGCACCAGATGCTAACAACAACAACAATACACGTAAGGTCTCTCTCTCGCGCCACACATACACACACCCTCCCGGTCCTCCCGATGGCCAGTCGGTGCCTGCCGGTGAGCGTGGAAGTGTGGTCTGCGAGCGGCAGGAGCGGGGCTGTCAGCATCAGCTTATATATGGTATTTTAAACTCGATGCGCTCTGAAACTACGGGGCGGCCGAGGACAAAAAATACACATGCGTTAATCGCGTTAAAATAGTTAGTGGCGTTGACAGCCCTAATTAAAACTGATTCTCAATGTTATTTCCACAGATCATGTTGAAACTGGCCGAAAGGCGGATGTCGCGTGTTATTTGGACACAGCCCAGATCCGACGTAAGCGTGACGTATGCGGTGCTTGCTTCTAGACCGACAACTTTTTGGAGCTTGAAACGAACCGGATTCCGGAGCTTAGAGGCGGCTCCGCTGCGGTGTGAACAGGAAAAAACTGTGCTTTTCAAGCTCCAGCTCCGAACCGGCCCTGGAACCGCGTTGGTGTGAAAGGGGTACTCAGAGGGGCGTGGGGAGGTGGCTCCTTATTTTCATCTAAAGTAACAGACAGAGAATCAGCACTTTTGAAACAGGGCTGAAACAGAGGGGATTATGGGTAATGCTGCAATGATCTGTTTGGTGTTTGGAGCCAAACACTTCAGAGACATGTTAGGTAGCCTATATACTGTATCTGAGAGCTATAATATATTGATGAAAAACAGTATAATAGGGGATCTTTAAATTAGAATATTATTGATGTCCAGCCTACAGTATGTTGCGACAAACACACCTTTTCAAGTATACAAACAGTTGCATTATTTTTTTTTACAGTCACCTATTCCTTGCAATCTTGTGAGAAAAAAAGTGAAAAGAAACTAAATATGTACCATCAAGGTTATGATTACTTTAATATGGAGTTCACCACAGGATTCTGCAGGATTTACTGTATATGCATTTACAAAGTCAATAACATTTGTTTAAATGAAAAACAAACGTTGATTTGACACTTTGTTGATGTTTTTTGATAAATTGTTAGCCTCGACTTTGTCACTTTGCTCCGCAGCTGTATTGCAGCCCCTCTGCAGCCCCTCTGCAGCCCCCTGCCAGGCCTCGTTTTGTATAAATCATTTTAATTTTGCACACCAAATGAAGCTGGCCATATATAATGCACTCCGATTCTACTTTATATTCACAACACCTGCTGCAAGCTGCGTTTTAGGGAGTTTGGCTTTGGACAGAACGCTGGTTGGCAAAAAACTGAACAAGACTCATAGGTTGTTCAAAAGCTGGAATATTTTAAACATTATGGTAACAAATAATTGTATAGATAGTTTAATTTCCAGAATTAATAAAAACAACTTATTAGTGAGAAACGCTTCAGACAAATGCCTTATTTTTTCAGAGAGTCACGTGATTCTGCTTCTGGCGGAAAATAGTTTTGGCTGCCGACACATTTATCTTCTCTCTGTAAAGATGCCCTATTATGCTTTGTTCCCCAAAAGGCTAAATCAGGATCAGACTGATAGCAGATTGCTTCCAAGAGAGCCTTGAATACGAATGAAAGATACGGATACGGGACCCGGAGTAATACACCCCGAAAAATCGTCTGATTTGTTGTGTAGGCTACATGCAGGCGGAGGCAGTTTTGTTTTGCAGTTTGAGTCAAACATCGCAGCCTTCAGAGTTTTCTCATACTGTAGCTGGTTTGATAAATGTGGCACAACAAACGCTTATATGTTCTAAATGTGTTCTTAGCATGCGAAGTATGTGCGGAGAAGCTCCTTCATATGTACTGTAACGGCCCGTCCACACAGCAGCGTTAAAAAAATCTTCCAACGCTTCTGCCCATTGACTTTGAATGGGGTGACGTCACTGTGCCTCGCTTTTCGCCGAACTGCATTGTGGGGAAGCAAAGCGAAGATTTCCAGGATTTTCAGGATTCAAAAGTTGAGCAATGTTCAACTTTTGAAGCTCACCTGGAAGCGTCAGCCAATCAAATCCTGTTTATGCAAATCTGACAGTACAAACGCTAGCCAATCAAACCGCGTGCAAGCTGGAAGAGACATACCGCAGTTCATTTTCTATATTCCTGAAAATGGAGAAGAAATTAGTTATTGCGGTTGCAAATCACCCGGTTCTTTATGACCAGTCGCTAATAACTTACCGGGATACAAACCGGAGGAACCAGGCATGGAGGGAGGTGGCAGAGACAGTGGGTGTAACTGGTAGGTTTTCGCCTGTTTGGGGATTTTATATCCAGTTTATTTTTGTTTAAAGATTGCTAGCAAGCATAGACAGTATCTTTAGCCAGCATGGAATGTAGCATAAAATAGCACCATAGACATTAATCTCATACATGTTCATCATAGCCCTTCCCGCTGACACTTTACCTCTGCTACATCATAGACTATATGCATCACATTAATGCACACAATGTCATACTCCTTTCTGCACATATTCTGAGTGGAGAAGAACCAGGGTTTTTTGCTTTGTATGTCGGGGGCGGGATATTCATGTGATTGGTTGTTGGTCGCGTTGCTCAAGCTTTCAGACACGCCAACCTCCAAGATTTTCAAGATTTTTTTAACGCTGCTGTGTGGACGGGCCGTAAGGGGGCGGG
>NW_011358799.1:296312-298462 GCF_000735185.1 Notothenia coriiceps | reverse complement strand
TTCGATGGTTTTGCGACTGCACTTGAAGATTCATTCAAAGTTCTTGACATTTTCCGGATCGACTGGCCTTCATTTCTTAAAGTGATGATGGAGGGTCGTTTCTCTTTACTGAGTTGAGTCATTTTGGCCATAATATGGTTTACAACAGGAGTCAAATAGAGTTATCCATTGTGCACTAACCCTGCCTCTGAACAACACAACTGATGGTCTCAAACACATTAAGAAGGCAAGTAATTCCACAAATTGACTCTTGACAAGGCACACGTATTAATTGAAAACCATTCCAGGTGACGACCTCATGAAGCTGACTGAGAGATGCCAAGAGTGTGCAAAGCTGTCATCAAGGCAAAAGGGGGCTACTTTGAAGAATCTCAAATAAAAATCATATTCTGGATTTTTTAACACTTACATAATTCCATATGTGTACTTTCATAGTTTGGATGTCTTCAGTATTAATCTACAAAGTAGAAACATTTTTAAATAAACAAAAACTATTGAATGAGAAGGTGTGTCCAAACTTTTGATTGGTACTGTATATCCCTTTTTAGACGTCCACCCTGTCTATTCCTTTTCTTTTATAAATGTGTGCATAAAGTATCCTTAGTACTTTGTAACCAAGGACACATTTTTAATTCTATTCAGTTATGTTCACCTGTGCTGTATATTATATTCACCTGAATGTAAATGTGCATTTGCTTCTTTGTCTTCAGCGAACCAAA
Organism: Notothenia coriiceps; assembly: GCF_000735185.1. Taxonomy (NCBI): domain Eukaryota; kingdom Metazoa; phylum Chordata; class Actinopteri; order Perciformes; family Nototheniidae; genus Notothenia; species Notothenia coriiceps. The sequence goes on along the minus strand of NW_011358799.1, from coordinate 297,743 downwards.
ATACTGCAGATGTCAATGAGTCAGCAAGATATTGGACATTACTATCACAATTGATCACATCAATGTGTGTTTATTAGATTGAAATGAAATTATGAAATACAATTGAGAAAAGTAAGGAAAACTGCTGGGTTAATAATTTGTCTTTGTGCGCCAACAGCCACGATGAGATGAAGACACAATGGGAACACCCCAAGACAGGAAAGAAAAAACGTTGTGCTGGAGGTTTGTTATAATTACTTATTCTTCATGTCCTTAAAGGTATTCCGTTCTGCTTTATATACAAGGCATATGCGCACATATTCAAATGATTTTTTATGAAATAGTCTCGAAACAGCTTTTCCCATAACACCATAACCCTCCTGAACTCTCACACTCAGCACCACACTCCCCTTTGAATGTCATGGGGCTCAAACCCACAAAGCCTCACAATCAGGAACATTGCACTCCTTGTGACTCATTGATAATGCCTTCATTTACTATTTACAACATCTGTATCTGCTATTTTTATTATCATTATTTCAATCTTAATCTTTATTTATTTATATAGCACATTTAAAACAACCTCAGTTGACCAGAGTGCTATACAGGGAACACATATAAAATAACACAATAGGAGTAAAATAATAAAACAATAATTAAAAACAAGATAAAAAGCACAATAACTAGAAACATATAAAAACACATACAAATATCAAAATGTTATGCTCAACTAGTGTTAAAAGCAAGTGCAAAGAGGTGAGTCTTTAGCTGAGATTTAAAAAGTTCAATAGACTGAGCAGTCTGGATTTGTACTGGGAGGCTGTTCCACAGTCTGGGAGCTGCAACAGCGAAAGCCCTATCACCTCTGGTTTTTTGCTTGCACAGAGGAACTACCAACAGGTTCTGCTGAGCTGAGCACATTTATATACAGTGGGGCAAAAAAGTATTTCGTCAGCCACCAATTGTGCAAGTTCTCCCACTTAAAAAGATGAGAGAGGCCTGTAATTTTCATCCTAGGTATACCTCAACTATGAGAGACAAAATGAGAAAAAAAAAAATCCAGAAAATCACATTGTCTGATTTTTAAAGAATTTATTTGCAAATTATGGTGGAAAATAAGTATTTGGTCACCTACAAACAAACAAGATTTCTGGCTCTCACAGACCTGTAACTTCTTCTTTAAGAGCCTCCTCTGTCCTCCACTTGTTAACTGTATTAATGGCACCTGTTTGAACTCGTTATCAGTNNNNAAGTGCTTTGACAAAAAATCCATACAAAAATGTCATCTGTGGAAGCCGTAGTACTGTAAAAAGCACGACCAATCATTTTAGCCGGCCCGGCTAAAATAACTGGATGGCCTCCCTGCTTGTCAGCCTTCCATCTGTGCACAAACTTATCTCGTGCCCTCATTGGTCACGTGCGCGTTTTCGTGTGTGTTGGAGGAGGGGCTCT